>NW_027189917.1:0-25000 GCF_040958095.1 Procambarus clarkii
TGTGTGTGTGTGTGTGTGTACTCACCTAGTTGTACTTGCGGGGGTTGAGCTCTGGCTCTTTGGTCCGGAGTGTGTGGAAAAATTTGTGTTAGTTACAAGTTAGTAATAGTTGATGGTGAATACTAACCCAAGCACGATCTCGTATAATACACTACACACGCCAACCCCCCCCTCTCTCCCCCCCAAATCACTCTACCTAAGTCATTAACAAATTAAATACACATCAATTAATACACCAAAAATACTAACTATAAATAAAGGGTCCAAAATTTGAGACAAACAGCGACTCCATCGTGGTCTAGTCGATGAGAACGTGTTTCATCTGGATAGATTGCGATCGAGCCTGTCGGAACGGTTACGTAACTACAGGGCACTAATTTATGTGGTCCCCTCCTGTAGCTGCCTCTGTATCGAAAGGTTCTCTGGATAGCTGGAATTAGCCTGACTCCTAGTAAAGTAGGGAAGAGGGGTGAATCCGTTGGGACCACGACGGATACCTTGGATCCATTGACCTAGGGCAGGTCTAATCACCTGGGATTCGAACCCACGGTGGGAATAGGGAAAAGAGTTGAAGGGAGGGACACAAATGGTTCCAGAAACCAAACTACACATAAACCCGGACAACTCACACACACACACACACACACACACACACACACACACACACACACACACACACTCACCAGGACACTCACAGGGACACTCACTCAGACACACATCCATAGACACAAACTGTAATAAGGAAGACCATCTGAGGGAACACAGATTGCCTCGTGGACCCACAGGTATACCCGAACACACACACTCACCCGGACACTCACAGGGACACTCACCCAGACACACATTCATAGACACATTCTCAGTCGACTTGAGAATGGTCAAGGACTTACCGAAACGTCGTCGTTCCTTCCCTTCTAGTGTGTGGTCTGGTCAACATACTTTAGCCGCGTTATTGTGACTCATCGCCTGCATCCATAGACACAAACTGTGATAAAGAAGACCATCTGAGGGGACACAGATGGCCTCGTGGACTCACAGGTATAACCGGACACACACTCACCCGAACACTCACACAGACACACATCTATACACAAAAACTGTGATAAGGGAGACCATCTGAGGGGACACAGATGGCCTCGTGGACCCACAGGTATAACCGGACAAACACTCCCCCAAACACTCACAGGGACACTCAAACAAACACACAGACAGACATCCATAGACACAAAAATAAATTTTATACCGAAAATTTAAAAATTAATGATAAATAAGGCAACGAAACGAAAAAATAAATACAATTTAATCATAATATTTATATTACAACCCCCAAACTCATCCAGCTCTTGGATTGCGGGCAGGAAGCATGGATGCTGTGAGCCATTCCTCTCTGGATCTCCACACTAAGGCGCTGAAAGAGAAAACTGACGGCTGTAGGGTCTCTAGTTGTTTCAATTAGCTTCGACCCCAGCTCCTTCAAAACTTGCAGCACTTTTACCCCAGGCACCAAGTGTCTCTGAGGCAATGGGGACAAAATTGTAGTAGTGATCAAGGTCTCCGTTTTTATGTGACTTGGCTGCTTCCCAGTGATTGGCAGCACCTCCTGCCTGAGCAGCACTGAAGTTAACATAGGTGTTGCCTAAAGTTGAAACGCAAGTGTAGTCCCACAATAACTGTCTACCATTCTTCCAGGGGGTTCACCGTGATCCCATCTGGGCGACCAACAGGCTCATCAGAGTTGCGGGCAATACGGAACGGGACTCTCTCTCTGCTGGACACCCTTCCGTGATAGGCTTCCTCTTTATAATGTCGTTAACATCGCAGTGTCTTGCATGCCATCCTCCTGTCCTTTGGCAGAGAGGCCATGTCCGTCGTACCTGTCGGCCACTGCCTCGCCACCAAAACCCCTGTATTCGGTGTGGATTCGGGCAGTGAGGCGGAGAGCCACAGCCATTCAGAGGGCCTGGTGGTGAGACAGTGCTAGTAGCTGATATTGGGGGTTGCTAATAGCAAGTCCTCTGCATGGGGAGCTGCTACAGCTCTAAGTCGGGCAGTATCATGTGGTGTTGTCGCAGCTTACAGTAATGTTGGAGCTACTTTGTCGGCAATGGGGCGATCCCAACTGGATTGCTTATGGGCTTATATATATCTATATATATATATATATATATATATAGTAATATTATATATATATATAGTTATATATATTATATATTTATATATATATATATATATCTATATTTATATATATATATATAATAATATATATATATATAATATATTATATATATATATTATTATATATATATATATTATATATATATATTATATAATATATATATATATATATATATACGTATGGGAGGCTGTAGCTATCCACAGATTTTTTTGAATATATTTTTATTATAGATTATTAAGGCTTATTTTTACCAAATTAGAGGGGAAATGGTCTGAGGTAGGGAACGGACATAGGATGGTAGGTGTAGACATTAGTTAAAGTATTTTGGAATAATTATTATTATTCTCACCCCTCCCCCCCTCTCTCCCTGTTGATTCAATTAAGGTTAATTGTGAATTATTACTGGAGATGGTTGAAGACTTTTTCGTAATCAGAAAAAATGATTTCCTTAAATTAAACACATAAAGTAGTTTAATTTTGGTCCTATTGATCCTAATTTTTGTAAGAGGGAAGAGGTACAAAGCCGGTGGGGGGGGGGCGGGAGAATTAGAGGTGGTATAAAGAGGGAGAACAGGAGAAGAGGTGTAGGTGAGGTGAAGAGGGATGAAGAGGGAGTGAAGGAGGTACTGGGGGAGGTAAAGGGACGATGAGAAGGACTGGTGCTGAGGGAGGGATACTACGGGAAGGGTAAGAAGGGAAGACTAGCAGCGGGAGGGAGGGAGGGAAGGAAGACAGTAGGAGGGCGAGAGTGAGAAACGGCGGAAGGAGTGAGAACGAAGGTAAAGAACTGCCCCGAGAGTTAAGACGATGGGAAGGGCGGGATGGAATAGGGCGGGTATGGGAAGGGCAGAAGGAGGGAGGATGAGCAGGGTTACGGGAGGGTGGAAAAAAAAGGAGCCGGTACGGGAGGAGGGAGTTTGGGAAAACGATAGGAGACGGAGTGGGGAGTATGTAGATAGATTAATGGTTAGATAGATGAGTAGATGGATAGATGGAAAGAAGTAAGATGAATAAATAGATTGATAGATAAGTAGAATGATAAATGGATAGATTAATGGAAAATGAGTTAGTAGGATCGTCGGATACAAATAGATAGAGAGATAGATATAAATAGTAATAGATAGATATATGGATGGATACGTTGATTGATAAATATATACATTGACGGATAGACGGATCCATAGATGAGTTGATGGATGAAAAGACAGATGAGTAGATGGATGGATAAACAGTCGAGTAGATGGACGGATACATAGTAAGATAGATGTATATAATGAAAAATTGTTGGTTTATGGGAAGATAGATTGATGGATTGACAATTTAAATAGATAATAAAGGCTACATTGATGGATACATTTGTGCTAGGTGAACAGGTGAATCAGGTTAAAGAATATCTGCCGATTTCCTCTTGCGTCAACCGGGATTCGAACGAGGACCTTAAGAATTACAACCAATAAACTCTCTCCATTTAGACAGTTGGCTACTAGTTCGCGTGTGTGTGTGACTCACCTATTTGTGCATGCGGGGGTTGAGCTATGGTTCTTTGGTCCCACCTCTCAACTGTCAATCAACTGGTGTACAGATTCCTGAGCCTACTGGGCTCAATCATATCTACATTTGAAACTGTGTATGGAGTCAGCCTCCACCACATCACTGCTTAATGCATTCCATCCGTTAACTACTCTGACACTGAAAAAGTTACTTCTAACGTCTCTGTGGCTCATGTGGGTACTCAGTTTCCACCTGTGTCCCCTTGTTTGCGTCCCACCAGTGTTGAATAGTTTATCCTTGTTTACCCGGTCGATTCCTCTGAGGGTTGTGTAGGTTGTGATCATGTCTCCCCTTACTCTTCTGTCTTCCAGTGCCGTAAGGTGCATTTCCCGCAGCCTTTCCTCGTAACTCATGCCTCTTAGTTCTGGGACTAGTCTAGTGGCATACCTTTGGACTTTTTCCTGCTTCATCTTCTGCTTGACAAGATACGGACTCCATGCTGGGGCCGCATACTCCAGGATTGGTCTTACATATGTGGTGTACAAGATTCTGAATGATTCCTTACACAGATTCCTGAAGGCTGTTCTGATGTTAGGCAGTCTCGCATATGCCGCAGACGTTATTCTTTTTATGTATGCTTCAGGAGACAGGTTTGGTGTGATATCAACTCCTAGATCTTTCTCTCAGTCCGTTTCATTAAGTTCTTCATCTCCTATTCTGTATCCTGTGTCTGGCCTCCTGTTTCCACTGTGTGTGTGTGTGTGTATGCGTGTGTGTTAGTGAGAAATAAATGTAGTTGATATAAAAGAGGAAAAATACATTTGTTAGAAAGGCGGGGTCCAAGAGCTAATAACTCGATTTTGCAGACACAAATAATAAATACAAGGAATAAATACACACACACACACACATTAGTTGATAAAGGACTGTTTTGTGTGTATACCTATGTATACTATTGTCAGGAGCGACAGACAAGTGCAGCTATGTGTGTTTATGTGTACCTGCAATTGGACTGACATGTGTACGGTAATTATCTGTGTGTTAATTGTAAAAGGAACATATTAGTGAATGTTTTTTTTATGTAAATTGAATGACATATATACATGTACGCGTGTTTAGTGTTACTGTAATTTATAATGTTAGCGTGTGTACGTTTGAATGACATAGTGTCCCATCATTGTCACATTTTTTGTTACATGTTTACTATTGTCAGGAGCGACAGACAAGTGCAGCTATGTGTGTCTATGTGTACCTGCAATTGGACTGACACGTGTATGGTAATTATCTATCTGTCCATTGTTAAAGGAACATATTAGTGAATGTTTATTTATGTAAATTGATTGACATATGTACGTGTACGCGTGTTTAGTGGTACTGTAATTTACATACTTAACAGGTTTATGTTTGAATTAAATAGTATCCCATCATCGTCTCATTTTTTGTTACTATTTTGCTGTTCATTCTCAATCTCTCTGACTCCCGAGGACCATTTGTGCTCATGTGTGTTTATTAAAGGAAAATAATCATATTTTGTTTACAAAATAACTTGTATTTATTTTCCAAAAAAATGTTTTCAAAGAAAAAGTAATTGTCTAGTAAGCATTCATTTTTCTAACATACAAGACAGTTACTCACTACCTTACAGCAGTCAGGAACACTTTTGTTACTATCTCTTCACAGCGTCTTTTACATAAATACCCTATCTTAACAAATTCAATCATTAAATTCATAACTGGCAACCCCCTCGGCCCCCTCCCCCACAGGTCCAAGGCCACCGAGTGACTAACCCCACACCAATTCCCCAACCCAGGAAGCATCATTCCTTTCCCCTAACCTCTCCCAAATTATGTTTTTGACGAGTACACGCACTACGGGGCCTGACAGCTGAGTAGACAGCGCTCTCAACTCGTAATCCTAGCGTCCGTGTTCGATCCTCCGGTGATGGCAGAAACGAAACTGGGCAGTTTCTTTCACACTGTTGTTCCTGTTACCTAGCAGTAAATAGGTACCAGGGATTTAAACAGCTGTTATGGGCTGCTTCCTCTGTGTGTGTGTGTGTGTGTGTGTGTGTGTGTGTACTCACCTAGTTGTACTTGCGGGGGTTGAGCTCTGGCTCTTTGGTCCGGAGTGTGTGGAAAAATTTGTGTTAGTTACAAGTTAGTAATAGTTGATGGTGAATACTAACCCAAGCACGATCTCGTATAATACACTACACACGCCAACCCCCCCTCTCTCCCCCCAAATCACTCTACCTAAGTCATTAACAAATTAATACACATCAATTAATACACCAAAAATACTAACTATAAATAAAGGGTCCAAATTTGAGACAAACAGCGACTCCAGCGTGGTCTAGTCGGATGAGAACGTGTTCTCATCTGGATAGATTGCGATCGAGCCTGTCGGAACGGTTACGTAACTACAGGGCACTAATTTATGTGGTCCCCTCCTGTAGCTGCCTCTGTATCGAAAGGTTCTCTGGATAGCTGGAATTAGCCTGACTCCTAGTAAAGTAGGGAAGAGGTGAAATCCGTTGGGACCACGGATACCTTGGATCCATTGACCTAGGGCAGGTCTAATCACCTGGGATTCGAACCCACGGTGGGAATAAGGGAAAAGAGTTGAAGGGAGGGACACAAATGGTTCCAGAAACCAAACTACACATAAACCCGGACACTCACACACACACACACACACATACACACACACACACACACACACACACACACACACTCACCAGGACACTCACAGGGACACTCACTCAGACACACATCCATAGACACAAACTGTAATAAGGAAGACCATCTGAGGGAACACAGATTGCCTCGTGGACCCACAGGTATACCCGAACACACACACTCACCCGGACACTCACAGGGACACTCACCCAGACACACATTCATAGACACATTCTCAGTCGACTTGAGAATGGTCAAGGACTTACCGAAACGTCGTCGTTCCTTCACCTTCTAGTGTGTGGTCTGGTCAACATACTTTAGCCGCGTTATTGTGACTCATCGCCTGCATCCATAGACACAAACTGTGATAAAGAAGACCATCTGAGGGGACACAGATGGCCTCGTGGACTCACAGGTATAACCGGACACACACTCACCCGAACACTCACACAGACACACATCTATACACAAAAACTGTGATAAGGGAGACCATCTGAGGGGACACAGATGGCCTCGTGGACCCACAGGTATAACCGGACAAACACTCCCCCAAACACTCACAGGGACACTCAAACAAACACACAGACAGACATCCATAGACACAAAAATAAATTTTTATACCGAAAATTTAAAAATTAATGATAAATAAGGCAACGAAACGAAAAAATAAATACAATTTAATCATAATATTTATATTACAACCCCCAAACTCATCCAGCTCCTTGGATTGCGGGCAGGAAGCATGGATGCTGTGAGCCATTCCTCTCTGGATCTCCACACTAAGGCGCTGAAAGAGAAAACTGACGGCTGTAGGGTCTCTAGTTGTTTCAATTAGCTTCGACCCCAGCTCCTTCAAAAAACTTGCAGCACTTTTACCCCAGGCACCAAGTGTCTCTGAGGCAATGGGGACAAAATTGTAGTAGTGATCAAGGTCTCCGTTTTTATGTGACTTGGCTGCTTCCCAGTGATTGGCAGCACCTCCTGCCTGAGCAGCACTGAAGTTAACATAGGTGTTGCCTAAAGTTGAAACGCAAGTGTAGTCCCACAATAACTGTCTACCATTCTTCCAGGGGTTCACCGTGATCCCATCTGGGCGACCAACAGGCTCATCAGAGTTGCGGGGCAATACGGAACGGGACTCTCTCTCTGCTGGACAACCTTCCGTGATAAGGCTTCTCTTTATAATGTCGTTAACATCGCAGTGTCTTGCATGCCATCCTCCTGTCCTTTGGCAGAGAAGGCCATGTCGTCCGTACCTGTCGGCCACTGCCTCGCCACCAAAACCCCTGTATTCGGTGTGGATTCGGGCAGTGAGGCGGAGAGCCACAGCCATTCAGAGGGCCTGTGGTGAGACGAGTGCTAGTAGCTGATATTGGGGGTTGCTAATAGCAAGTCCTCTGCATGGGGAGCTGCTACAGCTCTAAGTCGGGCAGTATCATGTGGTGTTGTCGCAGCTTACAGTAATGTTGGAGCTACTTTGTCGGCAATGGGGCGATCCCAACTGGATTGCTTATGGGCTTATATATATATATATATATATATATATATATATATATATATATATATATATATATATATATATATATATATATATATATATATATATATATATATATATATATAATATATTATATATAATATATATATATATATATATATATATATATATATATATATATATATATATATATATATATATATATATATATATATATATATATATATATATATATATATATATATATATGCTGGAGGCTGTAGCTATCCACAGATTTTTTTGAATATATTTATTATTATATTATTAAGGCTTATTTTTACCAAATTAGAGGGGAAATGGTCTGAGGTAGGGAACGGACATAGGATGGTAGGTGTAGACATTAGTTAAAGTATTTTGGAATAATTATTATTTATTCTCACCCCTCCCCCCCTCTCTCCCTGTTGATTCAATTAAGGTTAATTGTGAATTATTACTGGAGATGGTTGAAGACTTTTTCGTAATCAGAAAAAATGATTTCCTTAAATTAAACACATAAAGTAGTTTAATTTTGGTCCTATTGATCCTAATTTTTGTAAGAGGGAAGAGGTACAAAGCCGGTGGGGGGGGCGGGAGATTTAGAGGTGGTATAAAGAGGGAGAACAGGAGAAGAGGTGTAGGTGAGGTGAAAGAGGGATGAAGAGGGAGTGAAGGAGGTACTGGGGGAGGTAAGAGGACGATGAGAAGGACTGGTGCTGGGAGGGAGGACTACGGGAAGGGTAAGAAGGGAAGGACTAGCAGCGGGAGGGAGGGAGGGAAGGAAGACAGTAAGGAGGGCGAGAGTGAGAAACGGCGGAAGGAGTGAGAACGAAGGTAAAGAACTGCCCCGAGAGTTAAGACGATGGGAAGGGCGGGATGGAATAGGGGCGGGTATGGGAAGGGCAGAAGGAGGGAGGATGAGCAGGGTTACGGGAGGGTGGAAAAAAGAAGGAGCCGGTACGGGAGGAGGGAGTTTGGGAAAACGATAGGAGACGGAGTGGGGAGTATGTAGATAGATTAATGGTTAGATAGATGAGTAGATGGATAGATGGAAAGAGAAGTAGATGAATAAATAGATTGATAGATAAGTAGAATGATAAATGGATAGATTAATGGAAAATGAGTTAGTAGGATCGTCGGATACAAATAGATAGAGAGATAGATATAAATAGTAATAGATAGATATATGGATGGATACGTTGATTGATAAATATATACATTGACGGATAGACGGATCCATAGATGAGTTGATGGATGAAAAGACAGATGAGTAGATGGATGGATAAACAGTCGAGTAGATGGACGGATACATAGTAAGATAGATGTATATAATGAAAAATTGTTGGTTTATGGGAAGATAGATTGATGGATTGACAATTATAAATAGATAAATAAAGGGCTACATTGATGGATACATTTGTGCTAGGTGAACAGGTGAATCAGGTTAAAGAATATCTGCCGATTTCCTCTTGCGTCAACCGGGATTCGAACGAGGACCTTAAGAATTACAACCAATAAACTCTCTCCATTTAGACAGTTGGCTACTAGTTCGCGTGTGTGTGTGTGTGTACTCACCTATTTGTGCATGCGGGGGTTGAGCTATGGTTCTTTGGTCCCACCTCTCAACTGTCAATCAACTGGTGTACAGATTCCTGAGCCTACTGGGCTCAATCATATCTACATTTGAAACTGTGTATGGAGTCAGCCTCCACCACATCACTGCTTAATGCATTCCATCCGTTAACTACTCTGACACTGAAAAAGTTACTTCTAACGTCTCTGTGGCTCATGTGGGTACTCAGTTTCCACCTGTGTCCCCTTGTTTGCGTCCCACCAGTGTTGAATAGTTTTCCTTGTTTACCCGGTCGATTCCTCTGAGGGTTGTGTAGGTTGTGATCATGTCTCCCCTTACTCTTCTGTCTTCCAGTGCCGTAAGGTGCATTTCCCGCAGCCTTTCCTCGTAACTCATGCCTCTTAGTTCTGGGACTAGTCTAGTGGCATACCTTTGGACTTTTTCCTGCTTCATCTTCTGCTTGACAAGATACGGACTCCATGCTGGGGCCGCATACTCCAGGATTGGTCTTACATATGTGGTGTACAAGATTCTGAATGATTCCTTACACAGATTCCTGAAGGCTGTTCTGATGTTAGGCAGTCTCGCATATGCCGCAGACGTTATTCTTTTTATGTATGCTTCAGGAGACAGGTTTGGTGTGATATCAACTCCTAGATCTTTCTCTCAGTCCGTTTCATTAAGTTCTTCATCTCCTATTCTGTATCCTGTGTCTGGCCTCCTGTTTCCACTGTGTGTGTGTGTGTGTATGCGTGTGTGTTAGTGAGAAATAAATGTAGTTGATATAAAAGAGGAAAAATACATTTGTTAGAAAGGCGGGGTCCAAGAGCTAATAACTCGATTTTGCAGACACAAATAATAAATACAAGGAATAAATACACACACACACACATTAGTTGATAAAGGACTGTTTTGTGTGTATACCTATGTATACTATTGTCAGGAGCGACAGACAAGTGCAGCTATGTGTGTTTATGTGTACCTGCAATTGGACTGACATGTGTACGGTAATTATCTGTGTGTTAATTGTAAAAGGAACATATTAGTGAATGTTTTTTTTATGTAAATTGAATGACATATATACATGTACGCGTGTTTAGTGTTACTGTAATTTATAATGTTAGCGTGTGTACGTTTGAATGACATAGTGTCCCATCATTGTCACATTTTTTGTTACATGTTTACTATTGTCAGGAGCGACAGACAAGTGCAGCTATGTGTGTCTATGTGTACCTGCAATTGGACTGACACGTGTATGGTAATTATCTATCTGTCCATTGTTAAAGGAACATATTAGTGAATGTTTATTTATGTAAATTGATTGACATATGTACGTGTACGCGTGTTTAGTGGTACTGTAATTTACATACTTAACAGGTTTATGTTTGAATTAAATAGTATCCCATCATCGTCTCATTTTTTGTTACTATTTTGCTGTTCATTCTCAATCTCTCTGACTCCCGAGGACCATTTGTGCTCATGTGTGTTTATTAAAGGAAAATAATCATATTTTGTTTACAAAATAACTTGTATTTATTTTCCAAAAAAATTTTCAAAGAAAAAGTAATTGTCTAGTAAGCATTCATTTTTCTAACATACAAGACAGTTACTCACTACCTTACAGCAGTCAGGAACACTTTTGTTACTATCTCTTCACAGCGTCTTTTACATAAATACCCTATCTTAACAAATTCAATCATTAAATTCATAACTGGCAACCCCCTCGGCCCCCTCCCCCACAGGTCCAAGGCCACCGAGTGACTAACCCCACACCAATTCCCCAACCCAGGAAGCATCATTCCTTTCCCCTAACCTCTCCCAAATTATGTTTTTGACGAGTACACGCACTACGGGGCCTGACAGCTGAGTAGACAGCGCTCTCAACTCGTAATCCTAGCGTCCGTGTTCGATCCTCCGGTGATGGCAGAAACGAAACTGGGCAGTTTCTTTCACCCTGTTGTTCCTGTTACCTAGCAGTAAATAGGTACCAGGGATTTAAACAGCTGTTATGGGCTGCTTCCTCTGTGTGTGTGTGTGTGTGTGTGTGTACTCACCTAGTTGTACTTGCGGGGGTTGAGCTCTGGCTCTTTGGTCCGGAGTGTGTGGAAAAATTTGTGTTAGTTACAAGTTAGTAATAGTTGATGGTGAATACTAACCCAAGCACGATCTCGTATAATACACTACACACGCCAACCCCCCCTCTCTCCCCCCAAATCACTCTACCTAAGTCATTAACAAATTAATACACATCAATTAATACACCAAAAATACTAACTATAAATAAAGGGTCCAAATTTGAGACAAACAGCGACTCCAGCGTGGTCTAGTCGGATGAGAACGTGTTCTCATCTGGATAGATTGCGATCGAGCCTGTCGGAACGGTTACGTAACTACAGGGCACTAATTTATGTGGTCCCCTCCTGTAGCTGCCTCTGTATCGAAAGGTTCTCTGGATAGCTGGAATTAGCCTGACTCCTAGTAAAGTAGGGAAGAGGTGAAATCCGTTGGGACCACGGACGGATACCTTGGATCCATTGACCTAGGGCAGGTCTAATCACCTGGGATTCGAACCCACGGTGGGAATAAGGGAAAAGAGTTGAAGGGAGGGACACAAATGGTTCCAGAAACCAAACTACACATAAACCCGGACACTCACACACACACACACACACATACACACACACACACACACACACACACACTCACCAGGACACTCACAGGGACACTCACTCAGACACACATCCATAGACACAAACTGTAATAAGGAAGACCATCTGAGGGAACACAGATTGCCTCGTGGACCCACAGGTATACCCGAACACACACACTCACCCGGACACTCACAGGGACACTCACCCAGACACACATTCATAGACACATTCTCAGTCGACTTGAGAATGGTCAAGGACTTACCGAAACGTCGTCGTTCCTTCACCTTCTAGTGTGTGGTCTGGTCAACATACTTTAGCCGCGTTATTGTGACTCATCGCCTGCATCCATAGACACAAACTGTGATAAAGAAGACCATCTGAGGGGACACAGATGGCCTCGTGGACTCACAGGTATAACCGGACACACACTCACCCGAACACTCACACAGACACACATCTATACACAAAAACTGTGATAAGGGAGACCATCTGAGGGGACACAGATGGCCTCGTGGACCCACAGGTATAACCGGACAAACACTCCCCCAAACACTCACAGGGACACTCAAACAAACACACAGACAGACATCCATAGACACAAAAATAAATTTTTATACCGAAAATTTAAAAATTAATGATAAATAAGGCAACGAAACGAAAAAATAAATACAATTTAATCATAATATTTATATTACAACCCCCAAACTCATCCAGCTCCTTGGATTGCGGGCAGGAAGCATGGATGCTGTGAGCCATTCCTCTCTGGATCTCCACACTAAGGCGCTGAAAGAGAAAACTGACGGCTGTAGGGTCTCTAGTTGTTTCAATTAGCTTCGACCCCAGCTCCTTCAAAAAACTTGCAGCACTTTTACCCCAGGCACCAAGTGTCTCTGAGGCAATGGGGACAAAATTGTAGTAGTGATCAAGGTCTCCGTTTTTATGTGACTTGGCTGCTTCCCAGTGATTGGCAGCACCTCCTGCCTGAGCAGCACTGAAGTTAACATAGGTGTTGCCTAAAGTTGAAACGCAAGTGTAGTCCCACAATAACTGTCTACCATTCTTCCAGGGGTTCACCGTGATCCCATCTGGGCGACCAACAGGCTCATCAGAGTTGCGGGGCAATACGGAACGGGACTCTCTCTCTGCTGGACAACCTTCCGTGATAAGGCTTCTCTTTATAATGTCGTTAACATCGCAGTGTCTTGCATGCCATCCTCCTGTCCTTTGGCAGAGAAGGCCATGTCGTCCGTACCTGTCGGCCACTGCCTCGCCACCAAAACCCCTGTATTCGGTGTGGATTCGGGCAGTGAGGCGGAGAGCCACAGCCATTCAGAGGGCCTGTGGTGAGACGAGTGCTAGTAGCTGATATTGGGGGTTGCTAATAGCAAGTCCTCTGCATGGGGAGCTGCTACAGCTCTAAGTCGGGCAGTATCATGTGGTGTTGTCGCAGCTTACAGTAATGTTGGAGCTACTTTGTCGGCAATGGGGCGATCCCAACTGGATTGCTTATGGGCTTATATATATATATATATATATATATATATATATATATATATATATATATATATATATATATAATAATATATATAATATATATATATATATATATATATATATATATATATATATATATATATATATATATATATATATATATATATATATATATATATGCTGGAGGCTGTAGCTATCCACAGATTTTTTTGAATATATTTATTATTATATTATTAAGGCTTATTTTTACCAAATTAGAGGGGAAATGGTCTGAGGTAGGGAACGGACATAGGATGGTAGGTGTAGACATTAGTTAAAGTATTTTGGAATAATTATTATTTATTCTCACCCCTCCCCCCCTCTCTCCCTGTTGATTCAATTAAGGTTAATTGTGAATTATTACTGGAGATGGTTGAAGACTTTTTCGTAATCAGAAAAAATGATTTCCTTAAATTAAACACATAAAGTAGTTTAATTTTGGTCCTATTGATCCTAATTTTTGTAAGAGGGAAGAGGTACAAAGCCGGTGGGGGGGGCGGGAGATTTAGAGGTGGTATAAAGAGGGAGAACAGGAGAAGAGGTGTAGGTGAGGTGAAAGAGGGATGAAGAGGGAGTGAAGGAGGTACTGGGGGAGGTAAGAGGACGATGAGAAGGACTGGTGCTGGGAGGGAGGACTACGGGAAGGGTAAGAAGGGAAGGACTAGCAGCGGGAGGGAGGGAGGGAAGGAAGACAGTAAGGAGGGCGAGAGTGAGAAACGGCGGAAGGAGTGAGAACGAAGGTAAAGAACTGCCCCGAGAGTTAAGACGATGGGAAGGGCGGGATGGAATAGGGGCGGGTATGGGAAGGGCAGAAGGAGGGAGGATGAGCAGGGTTACGGGAGGGTGGAAAAAAGAAGGAGCCGGTACGGGAGGAGGGAGTTTGGGAAAACGATAGGAGACGGAGTGGGGAGTATGTAGATAGATTAATGGTTAGATAGATGAGTAGATGGATAGATGGAAAGAGAAGTAGATGAATAAATAGATTGATAGATAAGTAGAATGATAAATGGATAGATTAATGGAAAATGAGTTAGTAGGATCGTCGGATACAAATAGATAGAGAGATAGATATAAATAGTAATAGATAGATATATGGATGGATACGTTGATTGATAAATATATACATTGACGGATAGACGGATCCATAGATGAGTTGATGGATGAAAAGACAGATGAGTAGATGGATGGATAAACAGTCGAGTAGATGGACGGATACATAGTAAGATAGATGTATATAATGAAAAATTGTTGGTTTATGGGAAGATAGATTGATGGATTGACAATTATAAATAGATAAATAAAGGGCTACATTGATGGATACATTTGTGCTAGGTGAACAGGTGAATCAGGTTAAAGAATATCTGCCGATTTCCTCTTGCGTCAACCGGGATTCGAACGAGGACCTTAAGAATTACAACCAATAAACTCTCTCCATTTAGACAGTTGGCTACTAGTTCGCGTGTGTGTGTGTGTGTACTCACCTATTTGTGCATGCGGGGGTTGAGCTATGGTTCTTTGGTCCCACCTCTCAACTGTCAATCAACTGGTGTACAGATTCCTGAGCCTACTGGGCTCAATCATATCTACATTTGAAACTGTGTATGGAGTCAGCCTCCACCACATCACTGCTTAATGCATTCCATCCGTTAACTACTCTGACACTGAAAAAGTTACTTCTAACGTCTCTGTGGCTCATGTGGGTACTCAGTTTCCACCTGTGTCCCCTTGTTTGCGTCCCACCAGTGTTGAATAGTTTATCCTTGTTTACCCGGTCGATTCCTCTGAGGGTTGTGTAGGTTGTGATCATGTCTCCCCTTACTCTTCTGTCTTCCAGTGCCGTAAGGTGCATTTCCCGCAGCCTTTCCTCGTAACTCATGCCTCTTAGTTCTGGGACTAGTCTAGTGGCATACCTTTGGACTTTTTCCTGCTTCATCTTCTGCTTGACAAGATACGGACTCCATGCTGGGGCCGCATACTCCAGGATTGGTCTTACATATGTGGTGTACAAGATTCTGAATGATTCCTTACACAGATTCCTGAAGGCTGTTCTGATGTTAGGCAGTCTCGCATATGCCGCAGACGTTATTCTTTTTATGTATGCTTCAGGAGACAGGTTTGGTGTGATATCAACTCCTAGATCTTTCTCTCAGTCCGTTTCATTAAGTTCTTCATCTCCTATTCTGTATCCTGTGTCTGGCCTCCTGTTTCCACTGTGTGTGTGTGTGTGTATGCGTGTGTGTTAGTGAGAAATAAATGTAGTTGATATAAAAGAGGAAAAATACATTTGTTAGAAAGGCGGGGTCCAAGAGCTAATAACTCGATTTTGCAGACACAAATAATAAATACAAGGAATAAATACACACACACACACACATTAGTTGATAAAGGACTGTTTTGTGTGTATACCTATGTATACTATTGTCAGGAGCGACAGACAAGTGCAGCTATGTGTGTTTATGTGTACCTGCAATTGGACTGACATGTGTACGGTAATTATCTGTGTGTTAATTGTAAAAGGAACATATTAGTGAATGTTTTTTTTATGTAAATTGAATGACATATATACATGTACGCGTGTTTAGTGTTACTGTAATTTATAATGTTAGCGTGTGTACGTTTGAATGACATAGTGTCCCATCATTGTCACATTTTTTGTTACATGTTTACTATTGTCAGGAGCGACAGACAAGTGCAGCTATGTGTGTCTATGTGTACCTGCAATTGGACTGACACGTGTATGGTAATTATCTATCTGTCCATTGTTAAAGGAACATATTAGTGAATGTTTATTTATGTAAATTGATTGACATATGTACGTGTACGCGTGTTTAGTGGTACTGTAATTTACATACTTAACAGGTTTATGTTTGAATTAAATAGTATCCCATCATCGTCTCATTTTTTGTTACTATTTTGCTGTTCATTCTCAATCTCTCTGACTCCCGAGGACCATTTGTGCTCATGTGTGTTTATTAAAGGAAAATAATCATATTTTGTTTACAAAATAACTTGTATTTATTTTCCAAAAAAATGTTTTCAAAGAAAAAGTAATTGTCTAGTAAGCATTCATTTTTCTAACATACAAGACAGTTACTCACTACCTTACAGCAGTCAGGAACACTTTTGTTACTATCTCTTCACAGCGTCTTTTACATAAATACCCTATCTTAACAAATTCAATCATTAAATTCATAACTGGCAACCCCCTCGGCCCCCTCCCCCACAGGTCCAAGGCCACCGAGTGACTAACCCCACACCAATTCCCCAACCCAGGAAGCATCATTCCTTTCCCCTAACCTCTCCCAAATTATGTTTTTGACGAGTACACGCACTACGGGGCCTGACAGCTGAGTAGACAGCGCTCTCAACTCGTAATCCTAGCGTCCGTGTTCGATCCTCCGGTGATGGCAGAAACGAAACTGGGCAGTTTCTTTCACCTGTTGTTCCTGTTACCTAGCAGTAAATAGGTACCAGGGATTTAAACAGCTGTTATGGGCTGCTTCCTCTGTGTGTGTGTGTGTGTGTGTGTGTACTCACCTAGTTGTACTTGCGGGGGTTGAGCTCTGGCTCTTTGGTCCGGAGTGTGTGGAAAAATTTGTGTTAGTTACAAGTTAGTAATAGTTGATGGTGAATACTAACCCAAGCACGATCTCGTATAATACACTACACACGCCAACCCCCCCTCTCTCCCCCCAAATCACTCTACCTAAGTCATTAACAAATTAATACACATCAATTAATACACCAAAAATACTAACTATAAATAAAGGGTCCAAATTTGAGACAAACAGCGACTCCAGCGTGGTCTAGTCGGATGAGAACGTGTTCTCATCTGGATAGATTGCGATCGAGCCTGTCGGAACGGTTACGTAACTACAGGGCACTAATTTATGTGGTCCCCTCCTGTAGCTGCCTCTGTATCGAAAGGTTCTCTGGATAGCTGGAATTAGCCTGACTCCTAGTAAAGTAGGGAAGAGGTGAAATCCGTTGGGACCACGGACGGATACCTTGGATCCATTGACCTAGGGCAGGTCTAATCACCTGGGATTCGAACCCACGGTGGGAATAAGGGAAAAGAGTTGAAGGGAGGGACACAAATGGTTCCAGAAACCAAACTACACATAAACCCGGACACTCACACACACACACACACACACACACACACACACACACACACACACACACACACTCACCAGGACACTCACAGGGACACTCACTCAGACACACATCCATAGACACAAACTGTAATAAGGAAGACCATCTGAGGGAACACAGATTGCCTCGTGGACCCACAGGTATACCCGAACACACACACTCACCCGGACACTCACAGGGACACTCACCCAGACACACATTCATAGACACATTCTCAGTCGACTTGAGAATGGTCAAGGACTTACCGAAACGTCGTCGTTCCTTCACCTTCTAGTGTGTGGTCTGGTCAACATACTTTAGCCGCGTTATTGTGACTCATCGCCTGCATCCATAGACACAAACTGTGATAAAGAAGACCATCTGAGGGGACACAGATGGCCTCGTGGACTCACAGGTATAACCGGACACACACTCACCCGAACACTCACACAGACACACATCTATACACAAAAACTGTGATAAGGGAGACCATCTGAGGGGACACAGATGGCCTCGTGGACCCACAGGTATAACCGGACAAACACTCCCCCAAACACTCACAGGGACACTCAAACAAACACACAGACAGACATCCATAGACACAAAAATAAATTTTTATACCGAAAATTTAAAAATTAATGATAAATAAGGCAACGAAACGAAAAAATAAATACAATTTAATCATAATATTTATATTACAACCCCCAAACTCATCCAGCTCCTTGGATTGCGGGCAGGAAGCATGGATGCTGTGAGCCATTCCTCTCTGGATCTCCACACTAAGGCGCTGAAAGAGAAAACTGACGGCTGTAGGGTCTCTAGTTGTTTCAATTAGCTTCGACCCCAGCTCCTTCAAAAAACTTGCAGCACTTTTACCCCAGGCACCAAGTGTCTCTGAGGCAATGGGGACAAAATTGTAGTAGTGATCAAGGTCTCCGTTTTTATGTGACTTGGCTGCTTCCCAGTGATTGGCAGCACCTCCTGCCTGAGCAGCACTGAAGTTAACATAGGTGTTGCCTAAAGTTGAAACGCAAGTGTAGTCCCACAATAACTGTCTACCATTCTTCCAGGGGTTCACCGTGATCCCATCTGGGCGACCAACAGGCTCATCAGAGTTGCGGGGCAATACGGAACGGGACTCTCTCTCTGCTGGACAACCTTCCGTGATAAGGCTTCTCTTTATAATGTCGTTAACATCGCAGTGTCTTGCATGCCATCCTCCTGTCCTTTGGCAGAGAAGGCCATGTCGTCCGTACCTGTCGGCCACTGCCTCGCCACCAAAACCCCTGTATTCGGTGTGGATTCGGGCAGTGAGGCGGAGAGCCACAGCCATTCAGAGGGCCTGTGGTGAGACGAGTGCTAGTAGCTGATATTGGGGGTTGCTAATAGCAAGTCCTCTGCATGGGGAGCTGCTACAGCTCTAAGTCGGGCAGTATCATGTGGTGTTGTCGCAGCTTACAGTAATGTTGGAGCTACTTTGTCGGCAATGGGGCGATCCCAACTGGATTGCTTATGGGCTTATATATATTATATATATATATATATATATATATATATATATATATATATATATATATATAATATATATATATATATATATATATATATATATATATATATATATATATATATATATATATATATATATATATATATATATATATATGCTGGAGGCTGTAGCTATCCACAGATTTTTTTGAATATATTTATTATTATATTATTAAGGCTTATTTTTACCAAATTAGAGGGGAAATGGTCTGAGGTAGGGAACGGACATAGGATGGTAGGTGTAGACATTAGTTAAAGTATTTTGGAATAATTATTATTTATTCTCACCCCTCCCCCCCTCTCTCCCTGTTGATTCAATTAAGGTTAATTGTGAATTATTACTGGAGATGGTTGAAGACTTTTTCGTAATCAGAAAAAATGATTTCCTTAAATTAAACACATAAAGTAGTTTAATTTTGGTCCTATTGATCCTAATTTTTGTAAGAGGGAAGAGGTACAAAGCCGGTGGGGGGGGGCGGGAGATTTAGAGGTGGTATAAAGAGGGAGAACAGGAGAAGAGGTGTAGGTGAGGTGAAAGAGGGATGAAGAGGGAGTGAAGGAGGTACTGGGGGAGGTAAGAGGACGATGAGAAGGACTGGTGCTGGGAGGGAGGACTACGGGAAGGGTAAGAAGGGAAGGACTAGCAGCGGGAGGGAGGGAGGGAAGGAAGACAGTAAGGAGGGCGAGAGTGAGAAACGGCGGAAGGAGTGAGAACGAAGGTAAAGAACTGCCCCGAGAGTTAAGACGATGGGAAGGGCGGGATGGAATAGGGGCGGGTATGGGAAGGGCAGAAGGAGGGAGGATGAGCAGGGTTACGGGAGGGTGGAAAAAAGAAGGAGCCGGTACGGGAGGAGGGAGTTTGGGAAAACGATAGGAGACGGAGTGGGGAGTATGTAGATAGATTAATGGTTAGATAGATGAGTAGATGGATAGATGGAAAGAGAAGTAGATGAATAAATAGATTGATAGATAAGTAGAATGATAAATGGATAGATTAATGGAAAATGAGTTAGTAGGATCGTCGGATACAAATAGATAGAGAGATAGATATAAATAGTAATAGATAGATATATGGATGGATACGTTGATTGATAAATATATACATTGACGGATAGACGGATCCATAGATGAGTTGATGGATGAAAAGACAGATGAGTAGATGGATGGATAAACAGTCGAGTAGATGGACGGATACATAGTAAGATAGATGTATATAATGAAAAATTGTTGGTTTATGGGAAGATAGATTGATGGATTGACAATTATAAATAGATAAATAAAGGGCTACATTGATGGATACATTTGTGCTAGGTGAACAGGTGAATCAGGTTAAAGAATATCTGCCGATTTCCTCTTGCGTCAACCGGGATTCGAACGAGGACCTTAAGAATTACAACCAATAAACTCTCTCCATTTAGACAGTTGGCTACTAGTTCGCGTGTGTGTGTGTGTGTACTCACACTATTTGTGCATGCGGGGGTTGAGCTATGGTTCTTTGGTCCCACCTCTCAACTGTCAATCAACTGGTGTACAGATTCCTGAGCCTACTGGGCTCAATCATATCTACATTTGAAACTGTGTATGGAGTCAGCCTCCACCACATCACTGCTTAATGCATTCCATCCGTTAACTACTCTGACACTGAAAAAGTTACTTCTAACGTCTCTGTGGCTCATGTGGGTACTCAGTTTCCACCTGTGTCCCCTTGTTTGCGTCCCACCAGTGTTGAATAGTTTATCCTTGTTTACCCGGTCGATTCCTCTGAGGGTTGTGTAGGTTGTGATCATGTCTCCCCTTACTCTTCTGTCTTCCAGTGCCGTAAGGTGCATTTCCCGCAGCCTTTCCTCGTAACTCATGCCTCTTAGTTCTGGGACTAGTCTAGTGGCATACCTTTGGACTTTTTCCTGCTTCATCTTCTGCTTGACAAGATACGGACTCCATGCTGGGGCCGCATACTCCAGGATTGGTCTTACATATGTGGTGTACAAGATTCTGAATGATTCCTTACACAGATTCCTGAAGGCTGTTCTGATGTTAGGCAGTCTCGCATATGCCGCAGACGTTATTCTTTTTATGTATGCTTCAGGAGACAGGTTTGGTGTGATATCAACTCCTAGATCTTTCTCTCAGTCCGTTTCATTAAGTTCTTCATCTCCTATTCTGTATCCTGTGTCTGGCCTCCTGTTTCCACTGTGTGTGTGTGTGTGTATGCGTGTGTGTTAGTGAGAAATAAATGTAGTTGATATAAAAGAGGAAAAATACATTTGTTAGAAAGGCGGGGTCCAAGAGCTAATAACTCGATTTTGCAGACACAAATAATAAATACAAGGAATAAATACACACACACACACACATTAGTTGATAAAGGACTGTTTTGTGTGTATACCTATGTATACTATTGTCAGGAGCGACAGACAAGTGCAGCTATGTGTGTTTATGTGTACCTGCAATTGGACTGACATGTGTACGGTAATTATCTGTGTGTTAATTGTAAAAGGAACATATTAGTGAATGTTTTTTTTATGTAAATTGAATGACATATATACATGTACGCGTGTTTAGTGTTACTGTAATTTATAATGTTAGCGTGTGTACGTTTGAATGACATAGTGTCCCATCATTGTCACATTTTTTGTTACATGTTTACTATTGTCAGGAGCGACAGACAAGTGCAGCTATGTGTGTCTATGTGTACCTGCAATTGGACTGACACGTGTATGGTAATTATCTATCTGTCCATTGTTAAAGGAACATATTAGTGAATGTTTATTTATGTAAATTGATTGACATATGTACGTGTACGCGTGTTTAGTGGTACTGTAATTTACATACTTAACAGGTTTATGTTTGAATTAAATAGTATCCCATCATCGTCTCATTTTTTGTTACTATTTTGCTGTTCATTCTCAATCTCTCTGACTCCCGAGGACCATTTGTGCTCATGTGTGTTTATTAAAGGAAAATAATCATATTTTGTTTACAAAATAACTTGTATTTATTTTCCAAAAAAATGTTTTCAAAGAAAAAGTAATTGTCTAGTAAGCATTCATTTTTCTAACATACAAGACAGTTACTCACTACCTTACAGCAGTCAGGAACACTTTTGTTACTATCTCTTCACAGCGTCTTTTACATAAATACCCTATCTTAACAAATTCAATCATTAAATTCATAACTGGCAACCCCCTCGGCCCCCTCCCCCACAGGTCCAAGGCCACCGAGTGACTAACCCCACACCAATTCCCCAACCCAGGAAGCATCATTCCTTTCCCCTAACCTCTCCCAAATTATGTTTTTGACGAGTACACGCACTACGGGGCCTGACAGCTGAGTAGACAGCGCTCTCAACTCGTAATCCTAGCGTCCGTGTTCGATCCTCCGGTGATGGCAGAAACGAAACTGGGCAGTTTCTTTCACCTGTTGTTCCTGTTACCTAGCAGTAAATAGGTACCAGGGATTTAAACAGCTGTTATGGGCTGCTTCCTCTGTGTGTGTGTGTGTGTGTGTGTGTGTGTGTGTGTACTCACCTAGTTGTACTTGCGGGGGTTGAGCTCTGGCTCTTTGGTCCGGAGTGTGTGGAAAAATTTGTGTTAGTTACAAGTTAGTAATAGTTGATGGTGAATACTAACCCAAGCACGATCTCGTATAATACACTACACACGCCAACCCCCCCTTCTCCCCCCAAATCACTCTACCTAAGTCATTAACAAATTAATACACATCAATTAATACACCAAAAATACTAACTATAAATAAAGGGTCCAAATTTGAGACAAACAGCGACTCCAGCGTGGTCTAGTCGGATGAGAACGTGTTCTCATCTGGATAGATTGCGATCGAGCCTGTCGGAACGGTTACGTAACTACAGGGCACTAATTTATGTGGTCCCCTCCTGTAGCTGCCTCTGTATCGAAAGGTTCTCTGGATAGCTGGAATTAGCCTGACTCCTAGTAAAGTAGGGAAGAGGTGAAATCCGTTGGGACCACGGACGGATACCTTGGATCCATTGACCTAGGGCAGGTCTAATCACCTGGGATTCGAACCCACGGTGGGAATAAGGGAAAAGAGTTGAAGGGAGGGACACAAATGGTTCCAGAAACCAAACTACACATAAACCCGGACACTCACACACACACACACACACACACACACACACACACACACACACACACACACACACACACTCACCAGGACACTCACAGGGACACTCACTCAGACACACATCCATAGACACAAACTGTAATAAGGAAGACCATCTGAGGGAACACAGATTGCCTCGTGGACCCACAGGTATACCCGAACACACACACTCACCCGGACACTCACAGGGACACTCACCCAGACACACATTCATAGACACATTCTCAGTCGACTTGAGAATGGTCAAGGACTTACCGAAACGTCGTCGTTACTTCACCTTCTAGTGTGTGGTCTGGTCAACATACTTTAGCCGCGTTATTGTGACTCATCGCCTGCATCCATAGACACAAACTGTGATAAAGAAGACCATCTGAGGGGACACAGATGGCCTCGTGGACTCACAGGTATAACCGGACACACACTCACCCGAACACTCACACAGACACACATCTATACACAAAAACTGTGATAAGGGAGACCATCTGAGGGGACACAGATGGCCTCGTGGACCCACAGGTATAACCGGACAAACACTCCCCCAAACACTCACAGGGACACTCAAACAAACACACAGACAGACATCCATAGACACAAAAATAAATTTTTATACCGAAAATTTAAAAATTAATGATAAATAAGGCAACGAAACGAAAAAATAAATACAATTTAATCATAATATTTATATACAACCCCAAACTCATCCAGCTCCTTGGATTGCGGGCAGGAAGCATGGATGCTGTGAGCCATTCCTCTCTGGATCTCCACACTAAGGCGCTGAAAGAGAAAACTGACGGCTGTAGGGTCTCTAGTTGTTTCAATTAGCTTCGACCCCAGCTCCTTCAAAAAACTTGCAGCACTTTTAACCCAGGCACCAAGTGTCTCTGAGGCAATGGGGACAAAATTGTAGTAGTGATCAAGGTCTCCGTTTTTATGTGACTTGGCTGCTTCCCAGTGATTGGCAGCACCTCCTGCCTGAGCAGCACTGAAGTTAACATAGGTGTTGCCTAAAGTTGAAACGCAAGTGTAGTCCCACAATAACTGTCTACCATTCTTCCAGGGGTTCACCGTGATCCCATCTGGGCGACCAACAGGCTCATCAGAGTTGCGGGGCAATACGGAACGGGACTCTCTCTCTGCTGGACAACCTTCCGTGATAAGGCTTCTCTTTATAATGTCGTTAACATCGCAGTGTCTTGCATGCCATCCTCCTGTCCTTTGGCAGAGAAGGCCATGTCGTCCGTACCTGTCGGCCACTGCCTCGCCACCAAAACCATTGTATTCGGTGTGGATTCGGGCAGTGAGGCGGAGAGCCACAGCCATTCAGAGGGCCTGTGGTGAGACGAGTGCTAGTAGCTGATATTGGGGGTTGCTAATAGCAAGTCCTCTGCATGGAGAGCTGCTACAGCTCTAAGTCGGGCAGTATCATGTGGTGTTGTCGCAGCTTACAGTAATGTTGGAGCTACTTTGTCGGCAATGGGGCGATCCCAACTGGATTGCTTATATATATATATATATATATATATATATATATATATATATATTATATATATATATATATAATAT
>NW_027189917.1:27500-30000 GCF_040958095.1 Procambarus clarkii
TTTTTCGTAATCAGAAAAAATGATTTCCTTAAATTAAACACATAAAGTAGTTTAATTTTGGTCCTATTGATCCTAATTTTTGTAAGAGGGAAGAGGTACAAAGCCGGTGGGGGGGGCGGGAGATTTAGAGGTGGTATAAAGAGGGAGAACAGGAGAAGAGGTGTAGGTGAGGTGAAAGAGGGATGAAGAGGGAGTGAAGGAGGTACTGGGGGAGGTAAGAGGACGATGAGAAGGACTGGTGCTGGGAGGGAGGACTACGGGAAGGGTAAGAAGGGAAGGACTAGCAGCGGGAGGGAGGGAGGGAAGGAAGACAGTAAGGAGGGCGAGAGTGAGAAACGGCGGAAGGAGTGAGAACGAAGGTAAAGAACTGCCCCGAGAGGTTAAGACGATGGAAGGGCGGGGATGGAATAGGGGCGGGTTATGGGAAGGGCAGAAGGAGGAGAGATGAGCAGGGTTACGGGAGGGTGGAAAAAAGAAGGATCCGGTACGGGAGGAGGGAGTTTGGGAAAACGATAGGAGACGGAGTGGGGAGTACTGTAGATAGATTAATGTTTAGATAGATGGAATAGATGGAAAGAGAAGTAGATGAATAAATAGATTGATAGATACGTAGAATGATAAATGGATAGATTAATGGAAAATGAGTTAGTAGGATCGTCGGATACAAATAGATAGAGAGATAGATATAAATAGTAATAGATAGATATATGGATGGATACGTTGATTGATAAATATATACATTGACGGATAGACGGATCCATAGATGAGTTGATGGATGAAAAGACAGATGAGTAGATGGATGGATAAACAGTCGAGTAGATGGACGGATACATAGTAAGATAGATGTATATAATGAAAAATTGTTTGGTTTATGGGAAGATAGATTGATGGATTGACAATTATAAATAGATAAATAAAGGGCTACATTGATGGATACATTTGTGCTAGGTGAACAGGTGAATCAGGTTAAAGAATATTCTGCCGATTTCCTCTTGCGTCAACCGGGATTCGAACGAGGACCTAAGAATTACAACCAATAAACTCTCTCCATTTAGACAGTTGGCTACTAGTTCGCGTGTGTGTGTGTGTGTACTCACCTATTTGTGCATGCGGGGGTTGAGCTATGGTTCTTTGGTCCCACCTCTCAACTGTCAATCAACTGGTGTACAGATTCCTGAGCCTACTGGGCTCAATCATATCTACATTTGAAACTGTGTATGGAGTCAGCCTCCACCACATCACTGCTTAATGCATTCCATCCGTTAACTACTCTGACACTGAAAAAGTTACTTCTAACGTCTCTGTGGCTCATGTGGGTACTCAGTTTCCACCTGTGTCCCCTTGTTTGCGTCCCACCAGTGTTGAATCGTTTATCCTTGTTTACCCGGTCGATTCCTCTGAGGGTTGTGTAGGTTGTGATCATGTCTCCCCTTACTCTTCTGTCTTCCAGTGCCGTAAGGTAGCATTTCCCGCAGCCTTTCCTCGTAACTCATGCCTCTTAGTTCTGGGACTAGTCTAGTGGCATACCTTTGGACTTTTTCCTGCTTCATCTTCTGCTTGACAAGATACGGACTCCATGCTGGGGCCGCATACTCCAGGATTGGTCTTACATATGTGGTGTACAAGATTCTGAATGATTCCTTACACAGATTCCTGAAGGCTGTTCTGATGTTAGGCAGTCTCGCATATGCCGCAGACGTTATTCTTTTTATGTATGCTTCAGGAGACAGGTTTTGGTGTGATATCAACTCCTAGATCTTTCTCTCAGTCCGTTTCATTAAATTCTTCATCTTCTATTCTGTATCCTGTGTCTGGCCTCCTGTTTCCACTGTGTGTGTGTGTGTGTATGCGTGTGTGTTAGTGAGAAATAAATGTAGTTGATATAAAAGAGGAAAAATACATTTGTTAGAAAGGCGGGGTCCAAGAGCTAATAACTCGATTTTGCAGACACAAATAATAAATACAAGGAATAAAATACACACACACACACACATTAGTTGATAAAGGACTGTTTTGTGTGTATACCTATGTATACTATTGTCAGGAGCGACAGACAAGTGCAGCTATGTGTGTTTATGTGTACCTGCAATTGGACTGACATGTGTACGGTAATTATCTGTGTGTTAATTGTAAAGGAACATATTAGTGAATGTTTTTTTTATGTAAATTGAATGACATATATACATGTACGCGTGTTTAGTGTTACTGTAATTTATAATGTTAGCGTGTGTACGTTTGAATGACATAGTGTCCCATCATTGTCACATTTTTTGTTACATGTTTACTATTGTCAGGAGCGACAGACAAGTGCAGCTATGTGTGTCTATGTGTACCTGCAATTGGACTGACACGTGTATGGTAATTATCTATCTGTCCATTGTTAAAGGAACATATTAGTGAATGTTTATTTATGTAAATTGATTGACATATGTACGTGTACGCGTGTTTAGTGGTACTGTAATTTACATACTTAACAGGTTTATGTTTGAATTAAATAGTA
>NW_027189917.1:35000-70127 GCF_040958095.1 Procambarus clarkii
CTGGGGTGTGAGTTTTCAGTTATATATATATATATATATATATATATATATATATATATATATATATATATATATATATATATATATATATATATATATATATATATATATATATGCTGGAGGCTGTAGCTATCCACAGATTTTTTTGAATATATTTATTATTATATTATTAAGGCTTATTTTTACCAAATTAGAGGGGAAATGGTCTGAGGTAGGGAATGGACATAGGATGGTAGGTGTAGACATTAGTTAAAGTATTTTGGAATAATTATTATTTATTCTCACCCCTCCCCCCCTCTCTCCCTGTTGATTCAATTAAGGTTAATTGTGAATTATTACTGGAGATGGTTGAAGACTTTTTCGTAATCAGAAAAAATGATTTCCTTAAATTAAACACATAAAGTAGTTTAATTTTGGTCCTATTGATCCTAATTTTTGTAAGAGGGAAGAGGTACAAAGCCGGTGAGGGGGGGCGGGAGATTTTGAGGTGGTATAAAGAGGGAGAAACAGGAGAAGAGGTGTAGGTGAGGTGGAAGAGGGAGTGAAGGAGGTACTGGGGGAGGTAAGAGGACGATGAGAAGGACTGGTGCTGGGAGGGAGGACTACGGGAAGGGTAAGAAGGGAAGGACTAGCAGCGGGAGGGAGGGAGGGAAGGAAGACAGTAAGGAGGGCGAGAGTGAGAAACGGCGGAAGGAGTGAGAACGAAGGTAAAGAACTGCCCCGAGAGTTAAGACGATGGGAAGGGCGGGATGGAATAGGGGCGGGTATGGGAAGGGCAGAAGGAGGGAGGATGAGCAGGGTTACGGGAGGGTGGAAAAAAGAAGGAGCCGGTACGGGAGGAGGGAGTTTGGGAAAACGATAGGAGACGGAGTGGGGAGTATGTAGATAGATTAATGGTTAGATAGATGAGTAGATGGATAGATGGAAAGAGAAGTAGATGAATAAATAGATTGATAGATAAGTAGAATGATAAATGGATAGATTAATGGAAAATGAGTTAGTAGGATCGTCGGATACAAATAGATAGAGAGATAGATATAAATAGTAATAGATAGATATATGGATGGAAACGTTGATTGATAAATATATACATTGACGGATAGACGGATCCATAGATGAGTTGATGGATGAAAAGACAGATGAGTAGATGGATGGATAAACAGTCGAGTAGATGGACGGATACATAGTAAGATAGATGTATATAATGAAAAATTGTTGGTTTATGGGAAGATAGATTGATGGATTGACAATTATAAATAGATAAATAAAGGGCTACATTGATGGATACATTTGTGCTTGGTGAACAGGTGAATCAGGTTAAAGAATATCTGCCGATTTCCTCTTGCGTCAACCGGGATTCGAACGAGGACCTTAAGAATTACAACCAATAAACTCTCTCCATTTAGACAGTTGGCTACTAGTTCGCGTGTGTGTGTGTGTGTACTCACCTATTTGTGCATGCGGGGGTTGAGCTATGGTTCTTTGGTCCCACCTCTCAACTGTCAATCAACTGGTGTACAGATTCCTGAGCCTACTGGGCTCAATCATATCTACATTTGAAACTGTGTATGGAGTCAGCCTCCACCACATCACTGCTTAATGCATTCCATCCGTTAACTACTCTGACACTGAAAAAGTTACTTCTAACGTCTCTGTGGCTCATGTGGGTACTCAGTTTCCACCTGTGTCCCCTTGTTTGCGTCCCACCAGTGTTGAATAGTTTATCCTTGTTTACCCGGTCGATTCCTCTGAGGGTTGTGTAGGTTGTGATCATGTCTCCCCTTACTCTTCTGTCTTCCAGTGCCGTAAGGTGCATTTCCCGCAGCCTTTCCTCGTAACTCATGCCTCTTAGTTCTGGGACTAGTCTAGTGGCATACCTTTGGACTTTTTCCTGCTTCATCTTCTGCTTGACAAGATACGGACTCCATGCTGGGGCCGCATACTCCAGGATTGGTCTTACATATGTGGTGTACAAGATTCTGAATGATTCCTTACACAGATTCCTGAAGGCTGTTCTGATGTTAGGCAGTCTCGCATATGCCGCAGACGTTATTCTTTTTATGTATGCTTCAGGAGACAGGTTTGGTGTGATATCAACTCCTAGATCTTTCTCTCAGTCCGTTTCATTAAGTTCTTCATCTCCTATTCTGTATCCTGTGTCTGGCCTCCTGTTTCCACTGTGTGTGTGTGTGTGTATGCGTGTGTGTTAGTGAGAAATAAATGTAGTTGATATAAAAGAGGAAAAATACATTTGTTAGAAAGGCGGGGTCCAAGAGCTAATAACTCGATTTTGCAGACACAAATAATAAATACAAGGAATAAATACACACACACACACACATTAGTTGATAAAGGACTGTTTTGTGTGTATACCTATGTATACTATTGTCAGGAGCGACAGACAAGTGCAGCTATGTTTGTTTATGTGTACCTGCAATTGGACTGACATGTGTACGGTAATTATCTGTGTGTTAATTGTAAAAGGAACATATTAGTGAATGTTTTTTTTATGTAAATTGAATGACATATATACATGTACGCGTGTTTAGTGTTACTGTAATTTATAATGTTAGCGTGTGTACGTTTGAATGACATAGTGTCCCATCATTGTCACATTTTTTGTTACATGTTTACTATTGTCAGGAGCGACAGACAAGTGCAGCTATGTGTGTCTATGTGTACCTGCAATTGGACTGACACGTGTATGGTAATTATCTATCTGTCCATTGTTAAAGGAACATATTAGTGAATGTTTATTTATGTAAATTGATTGACATATGTACGTGTACGCGTGTTTAGTGGTACTGTAATTTACATACTTAACAGGTTTATGTTTGAATTAAATAGTATCCCATCATCGTCTCATTTTTTGTTACTATTTTGCTGTTCATTCTCAATCTCTCTGACTCCCGAGGACCATTTGTGCTCATGTGTGTTTATTAAAGGAAAATAATCATATTTTGTTTACAAAATAACTTGTATTTATTTTCCAAAAAAATGTTTTCAAAGAAAAAGTAATTGTCTAGTAAGCATTCATTTTTCTAACATACAAGACAGTTACTCACTACCTTACAGCAGTCAGGAACACTTTTGTTACTATCTCTTCACAGCGTCTTTTACATAAATACCCTATCTTAACAAATTCAATCATTAAATTCATAACTGGCAACCCCCTCGGCCCCCTCCCCCACAGGTCCAAGGCTACCGAGTGACTAACCCCACACCAATTCCCCAACCCAGGAAGCATCATTCCTTTCCCCTAACCTCTCCCAAATTATGTTTTTGACGAGTACACGCACTACGGGGCCTGACAGCTGAGTAGACAGCGCTCTCAACTCGTAATCCTAGCGTCCGTGTTCGATCCTCCGGTGATAGCAGAAACGAAACTGGGCAGTTTCTTTCACACTGTTGTTCCTGTTACCTAGCAGTAAATAGGTACCAGGGATTTAAACAGCTGTTATGGGCTGCTTCCTCTGTGTGTGTGTGTGTGTGTGTGTGTGTGTGTGTACTCACCTAGTTGTACTTGCGGGGGTTGAGCTCTGGCTCTTTGGTCCGGAGTGTGTGGAAAAATTTGTGTTAGTTACAAGTTAGTAATAGTTGATGGTGAATACTAACCCAAGCACGATCTCGTATAATACACTACACACGCCAACCCCCCCTCTCTCCCCCCAAATCACTCTACCTAAGTCATTAACAAATTAATACACATCAATTAATACACCAAAAATACTAACTATAAATAAAGGGTCCAAATTTGAGACAAACAGCGACTCCAGCGTGGTCTAGTCGGATGAGAACGTGTTCTCATCTGGATAGATTGCGATCGAGCCTGTCGGAACGGTTACGTAACTTCAGGGCACTAATTTATGTGGTCCCCTCCTGTAGCTGCCTCTGTATCGAAAGGTTCTCTGGATAGCTGGAATTAGCCTGACTCCTAGTAAAGTAGGGAAGAGGTGAAATCCGTTGGGACCACGGACGGATACCTTGGATCCATTGACCTAGGGCAGGTCTAATCACCTGGGATTCGAACCCACGGTGGGAATAAGGGAAAAGAGTTGAAGGGAGGGACACAAATGGTTCCAGAAACCAAACTACACATAAACCCGGACACTCACACACACACATACACACACATACACACACACACACACACACACACACTCACCAGGACACTCACAGGGACACTCACTCAGACACACATCCATAGACACAAACTGTAATAAGGAAGACCATCTGAGGGAACACAGATTGCCTCGTGGACCCACAGGTATACCCGAACACACACACTCACCCGGACACTCACAGGGACACTCACCCAGACACACATTCATAGACACATTCTCAGTCGACTTGAGAATGGTCAAGGACTTACCGAAACGTCGTCGTTCCTTCACCTTCTAGTGTGTGGTCTGGTCAACATACTTTAGCCGCGTTATTGTGACTCATCGCCTGCATCCATAGACACAAACTGTGATAAAGAAGACCATCTGAGGGGACACAGATGGCCTCGTGGACTCACAGGTATAACCGGACACACACTCACCCGAACACTCACACAGACACACATCTATACACAAAAACTGTGATAAGGGAGACCATCTGAGGGGACACAGATGGCCTCGTGGACCCACAGGTATAACCGGACAAACACTCCCCCAAACACTCACAGGGACACTCAAACAAACACACAGACAGACATCCATAGACACAAAAATAAATTTTTATACCGAAAATTTAAAAATTAATGATAAATAAGGCAACGAAACGAAAAAATAAATACAATTTAATCATAATATTTATATTACAACCCCCAAACTCATCCAGCTCCTTGGATTGCGGGCAGGAAGCATGGATGCTGTGAGCCATTCCTCTCTGGATCTCCACACTAAGGCGCTGAAAGAGAAAACTGACGGCTGTAGGGTCTCTAGTTGTTTCAATTAGCTTCGACCCCAGCTCCTTCAAAAAACTTGCAGCACTTTTACCCCAGGCACCAAGTGTCTCTGAGGCAATGGGGACAAAATTGTAGTAGTGATCAAGGTCTCCGTTTTTATGTGACTTGGCTGCTTCCCAGTGATTGGCAGCACCTCCTGCCTGAGCAGCACTGAAGTTAACATAGGTGTTGCCTAAAGTTGAAACGCAAGTGTAGTCCCACAATAACTGTCTACCATTCTTCCAGGGGTTCACCGTGATCCCATCTGGGCGACCAACAGGCTCATCAGAGTTGCGGGGCAATACGGAACGGGACTCTCTCTCTGCTGGACAACCTTCCGTGATAAGGCTTCTCTTTATAATGTCGTTAACATCGCAGTGTCTTGCATGCCATCCTCCTGTCCTTTGGCAGAGAAGGCCATGTCGTCCGTACCTGTCGGCCACTGCCTCGCCACCAAAACCCCTGTATTCGGTGTGGATTCGGGCAGTGAGGCGGAGAGCCACAGCCATTCAGAGGGCCTGTGGTGAGACGAGTGCTAGTAGCTGATATTGGGGGTTGCTAATAGCAAGTCCTCTGCATGGGGAGCTGCTACAGCTCTAAGTCGGGCAGTATCATGTGGTGTTGTCGCAGCTTACAGTAATGTTGGAGCTACTTTGTCGGCAATGGGGCGATCCCAACTGGATTGCTTATGGGCTTATATATATATATATATATATATATATATATATATATATATATATATATATATATATATATATATATATATATTATATATATATATATATATATATATATATATATATATATCTATATATCTATATATTATATATATATATATATATATATATATATATATATATATATATATATATATATATATATATATATATATATATATATATATATATATGTCGTACCTAGTAGCCAGAACGCACTTCTCAGCCTACTATGCAAGGCCCAATTTGCCTAATAAGGCAAGTTTTCATGAATTAATATATTTTCTCAATTTTTTTTCTTATGAAATGATAAAGCTACCCATTTTATTATGTATGAGGTCAATTTGTTTTTATTGGAGTTAAAATTAACGTAGATATATGACCGAACCTACCTAACCTAACCTAACCTATCTTTATAGGTTAGGTTAGGTTAGGTAGCCGAAAACGTTAGGTTAGGTTAGGTTAGGTAGGTTAGGTAGTCGAAAAGCAATTAATTCATGAAAACTTGGCTTATTAGGCAAATCGGGCCTTGCATAGTAGGCTGAGAAGTGCGTTCTGGCTACTAGGTACGACATATATATATATATATATATATATATATATATATATATATATATATATATATATATATATATATATATATATATATATATGCTGGAGGCTGTAGCTATCCACAGATTTTTTTGAATATATTTATTATTATATTATTAAGGCTTATTTTTACCAAATTAGAGGGGAAATGGTCTGAGGTAGGGAACGGACATAGGATGGTAGGTGTAGACATTAGTTAAAGTATTTTGGAATAATTATTATTTATTCTCACCCCTCCCCCCCCTCTCTCCCTGTTGATTCAATTAAGGTTAATTGTGAATTATTACTGGAGATGGTTGAAGACTTTTTCGTAATCAGAAAAAATGATTTCCTTAAATTAAACACATAAAGTAGTTTAATTTTGGTCCTATTAATCCTAATTTTTGTAAGAGGGAAGAGGTACAAAGCCGGTGGGGGGGGCGGGAGATTTAGAGGTGGTATAAAGAGGGAGAACAGGAGAAGAGGTGTAGGTGAGGTGAAAGAGGGATGAAGAGGGAGTGAAGGAGGTACTGGGGGAGGTAAGAGGACGATGAGAAGGACTGGTGCTGGGAGGGAGGACTACGGGAAGGGTAAGAAGGGAAGGACTAGCAGCGGGAGGGAGGGAGGGAAGGAAGACAGTAAGGAGGGCGAGAGTGAGAAACGGCGGAAGGAGTGAGAACGAAGGTAAAGAACTGCCCCGAGAGTTAAGACGATGGGAATGGCGGGATGGAATAGGGGCGGGTATGGGAAGGGCAGAAGGAGGGAGGATGAGCAGGGTTACGGGAGGGTGGAAAAAAGAAGGAGCCGGTACGGGAGGAGGGAGTTTGGGAAAACGATAGGAGACGGAGTGGGGAGTATGTAGATAGATTAATGGTTAGATAGATGAGTAGATGGATAGATGGAAAGAGAAGTAGATGAATAAATAGATTGATAGATAAGTAGAATGATAAATGGATAGATTAATGGAAAATGAGTTAGTAGGATCGTCGGATACAAATAGATAGAGAGATAGATATAAATAGTAATAGATAGATATATGGATGGATACGTTGATTGATAAATATATACATTGACGGATAGACGGATCCATAGATGAGTTGATGGATGAAAAGACAGATGAGTAGATGGATGGATAAACAGTCGAGTAGATGGACGGATACATAGTAAGATAGATGTATATAATGAAAAATTGTTGGTTTATGGGAAGATAGATTGATGGATTGACAATTATAAATAGATAAATAAAGGGCTACATTGATGGATACATTTGTGCTAGGTGAACAGGTGAATCAGGTTAAAGAATATCTGCCGATTTCCTCTTGCGTCAACCGGGATTCGAACGAGGACCTTAGAATTACAACCAATAAACTCTCTCCATTTAGACAGTTGGCGACTAGTTCGCGTGTGTGTGTGTGTGTACTCACCTATTTGTGCATGCGGGGGTTGAGCTATGGTTCTTTGGTCCCACCTCTCAACTGTCAATCAACTGGTGTACAGATTCCTGAGCCTACTGGGCTCAATCATATCTACATTTGAAACTGTGTATGGAGTCAGCCTCCACCACATCACTGCTTAATGCATTCCATCCGTTAACTACTCTGACACTGAAAAAGTTACTTCTAACGTCTCTGTGGCTCATGTGGGTACTCAGTTTCCACCTGTGTCCCCTTGTTTGCGTCCCACCAGTGTTGAATAGTTTATCCTTGTTTACCCGGTCGATTCCTCTGAGGGTTGTGTAGGTTGTGATCATGTCTCCCCTTACTCTTCTGTCTTCCAGTGCCGTAAGGTGCATTTCCCGCAGCCTTTCCTCGTAACTCATGCCTCTTAGTTCTGGGACTAGTCTAGTGGCATACCTTTGGACTTTTTCCTGCTTCATCTTCTGCTTGACAAGATACGGACTCCATGCTGGGGCCGCATACTCCAGGATTGGTCTTACATATGTGGTGTACAAGATTCTGAATGATTCCTTACACAGATTCCTGAAGGCTGTTCTGATGTTAGGCAGTCTCGCATATGCCGCAGACGTTATTCTTTTTATGTATGCTTCAGGAGACAGGTTTGGTGTGATATCAACTCCTAGATCTTTCTCTCAGTCCGTTTCATTAAGTTCTTCATCTCCTATTCTGTATCCTGTGTCTGGCCTCCTGTTTCCACTGTGTGTGTGTGTGTGTATGCGTGTGTGTTAGTGAGAAATAAATGTAGTTGATATAAAAGAGGAAAAATACATTTGTTAGAAAGGCGGGGTCCAAGAGCTAATAACTCGATTTTGCAGACACAAATAATAAATACAAGGAATAAATACACACACACACACACATTAGTTGATAAAGGACTGTTTTGTGTGTATACCTATGTATACTATTGTCAGGAGCGACAGACAAGTGCAGCTATGTGTGTTTATGTGTACCTGCAATTGGACTGACATGTGTACGGTAATTATCTGTGTGTTAATTGTAAAAGGAACATATTAGTGAATGTTTTTTTTATGTAAATTGAATGACATATATACATGTACGCGTGTTTAGTGTTACTGTAATTTATAATGTTAGCGTGTGTACGTTTGAATGACATAGTGTCCCATCATTGTCACATTTTTTGTTACATGTTTACTATTGTCAGGAGCGACAGACAAGTGCAGCTATGTGTGTCTATGTGTACCTGCAATTGGACTGACACGTGTATGGTAATTATCTATCTGTCCATTGTTAAAGGAACATATTAGTGAATGTTTATTTATGTAAATTGATTGACATATGTACGTGTACGCGTGTTTAGTGGTACTGTAATTTACATACTTAACAGGTTTATGTTTGAATTAAATAGTATCCCATCATCGTCTCATTTTTTGTTACTATTTTGCTGTTCATTCTCAATCTCTCTGACTCCCGAGGACCATTTGTGCTCATGTGTGTTTATTAAAGGAAAATAATCATATTTTGTTTACAAAATAACTTGTATTTATTTTCCAAAAAAATGTTTTCAAAGAAAAAGTAATTGTCTAGTAAGCATTCATTTTTCTAACATACAAGACAGTTACTCACTACCTTACAGCAGTCAGGAACACTTTTGTTACTATCTCTTCACAGCGTCTTTTACATAAATACCCTATCTTAACAAATTCAATCATTAAATTCATAACTGGCAACCCCCTCGGCCCCCTCCCCCACAGGTCCAAGGCCACCGAGTGACTAACCCCACACCAATTCCCCAACCCAGGAAGCATCATTCCTTTCCCCTAACCTCTCCCAAATTATGTTTTTGACGAGTACACGCACTACGGGGCCTGACAGCTGAGTAGACAGCGCTCTCAACTCGTAATCCTAGCGTCCGTGTTCGATCCTCCGGTGATGGCAGAAACGAAACTGGGCAGTTTCTTTCACACTGTTGTTCCTGTTACCTAGCAGTAAATAGGTACCAGGGATTTAAACAGCTGTTATGGGCTGCTTCCTCTGTGTGTGTGTGTGTGTGTGTGTGTGTGTGTACTCACCTAGTTGTACTTGCGGGGGTTGAGCTCTGGCTCTTTGGTCCGGAGTGTGTGGAAAAATTTGTGTTAGTTACAAGTTAGTAATAGTTGATGGTGAATACTAACCCAAGCACGATCTCGTATAATACACTACACACGCCAACCCCCCCTCTCTCCCCCCAAATCACTCTACCTAAGTCATTAACAAATTAATACACATCAATTAATACACCAAAAATACTAACTATAAATAAAGGGTCCAAATTTGAGACAAACAGCGACTCCAGCGTGGTCTAGTCGGATGAGAACGTGTTCTCATCTGGATAGATTGCGATCGAGTCTGTCGGAACGGTTACGTAACTACAGGGCACTAATTTATGTGGTCCCCTCCTGTAGCTGCCTCTGTATCGAAAGGTTCTCTGGATAGCTGGAATTAGCCTGACTCCTAGTAAAGTAGGGAAGAGGTGAAATCCGTTGGGACCACGGACGGATACCTTGGATCCATTGACCTAGGGCAGGTCTAATCACCTGGGATTCGAACCCACGGTGGGAATAAGGGAAAAGAGTTGAAGGGAGGGACACAAATGGTTCCAGAAACCAAACTACACATAAACCCGGACACTCACACACACACACACACACACACATACACACACACACACACACACACACACTCACCAGGACACTCACAGGGACACTCACTCAGACACACATCCATAGACACAAACTGTAATAAGGAAGACCATCTGAGGGAACACAGATTGCCTCGTGGACCCACAGGTATACCCGAACACACACACTCACCCGGACACTCACAGGGACACTCACCCAGACACACATTCATAGACACATTCTCAGTCGACTTGAGAATGGTCAAGGACTTACCGAAACGTCGTCGTTCCTTCACCTTCTAGTGTGTGGTCTGGTCAACATACTTTAGCCGCGTTATTGTGACTCATCGCCTGCATCCATAGACACAAACTGTGATAAAGAAGACCATCTGAGGGGACACAGATGGCCTCGTGGACTCACAGGTATAACCGGACACACACTCACCCGAACACTCACACAGACACACATCTATACACAAAAACTGTGATAAGGGAGACCATCTGAGGGGACACAGATGGCCTCGTGGACCCACAGGTATAACCGGACAAACACTCCCCCAAACACTCACAGGGACACTCAGACAGACATCCATAGACACAAAAATAAATTTTTATACCGAAAATTTAAAAATTAATGATAAATAAGGCAACGAAACGAAAAAATAAATACAATTTAATCATAATATTTATATTACAACCCCCAAACTCATCCAGCTCCTTGGATTGCGGGCAGGAAGCATGGATGCTGTGAGCCATTCCTCTCTGGATCTCCACACTAAGGCGCTGAAAGAGAAAACTGACGGCTGTAGGGTCTCTAGTTGTTTCAATTAGCTTCGACCCCAGCTCCTTCAAAAAACTTGCAGCACTTTTACCCCAGGCACCAAGTGTCTCTGAGGCAATGGGGACAAAATTGTAGTAGTGATCAAGGTCTCCGTTTTTATGTGACTTGGCTGCTTCCCAGTGATTGGCAGCACCTCCTGCCTGAGCAGCACTGAGGTTAACATAGGTGTTGCCTAAAGTTGAAACGCAAGTGTAGTCCCACAATAACTGTCTACCATTCTTCCAGGGGTTCACCGTGATCCCATCTGGGCGACCAACAGGCTCATCAGAGTTGCGGGGCAATACGGAACGGGACTCTCTCTCTGCTGGACAACCTTCCGTGATAAGGCTTCTCTTTATAATGTCGTTAACATCGCAGTGTCTTGCATGCCATCCTCCTGTCCTTTGGCAGAGAAGGCCATGTCGTCCGTACCTGTCGGCCACTGCCTCGCCACCAAAACCCCTGTATTCGGTGTGGATTCGGGCAGTGAGGCGGAGAGCCACAGCCATTCAGAGGGCCTGTGGTGAGACGAGTGCTAGTAGCTGATATTGGGGGTTGCTAATAGCAAGTCCTCTGCATGGGGAGCTGCTACAGCTCTAAGTCGGGCAGTATCATGTGGTGTTGTCGCAGCTTACAGTAATGTTGGAGCTACTTTGTCGGCAATGGGGCGATCCCAACTGGATTGCTTATGGGCTTATATATATATATATATATATATATATATATATATATATATATATATATATATATATATATATATATATATATATATATATATATATATATATATATATATATATATATATATATATTATATATATATATATATATATATATATATATATATATATATATATATATATATATATATATATATATATATATATATATATATATATATATATATGCTGGAGGCTGTAGCTATCCACAGATTTTTTTGAATATATTTATTATTATATTATTAAGGCTTATTTTTACCAAATTAGAGGGGAAATGGTCTGAGGTAGGGAACGGACATAGGATGGTAGGTGTAGACATTAGTTAAATTATTTTGGAATAATTATTATTTATTCTCACCCCTCCCCCCCTCTCTCCCTGTTGATTCAATTAAGGTTAATTGTGAATTATTACTGGAGATGGTTGAAGACTTTTTCGTAATCAGAAAAAATGATTTCCTTAAATTAAACACATAAAGTAGTTTAATTTTGGTCCTATTGATCCTAATTTTTGTAAGAGGGAAGAGGTACAAAGCCGGTGGGGGGGGGCGGGAGATTTAGAGGTGGTATAAAGAGGGAGAACAGGAGAAGAGGTGTAGGTGAGGTGAAAGAGGGATGAAGAGGGAGTGAAGGAGGTACTGGGGGAGGTAAGAGGACGATGAGAAGGACTGGTGCTGGGAGGGAGGACTACGGGAAGGGTAAGAAGGGAAGGACTAGCAGCGGGAGGGAGGGAGGGAAGGAAGACAGTAAGGAGGGCGAGAGTGAGAAACGGCGGAAGGAGTGAGAACGAAGGTAAAGAACTGCCCCGAGAGTTAAGACGATGGGAAGGGCGGGATGGAATAGGGGCGGGTATGGGAAGGGCAGAAGGAGGGAGGATGAGCAGGGTTACGGGAGGGTGGAAAAAAGAAGGAGCCGGTACGGGAGGAGGGAGTTTGGGAAAACGATAGGAGACGGAGTGGGGAGTATGTAGATAGATTAATGGTTAGATAGATGAGTAGATGGATAGATGGAAAGAGAAGTAGATGAATAAATAGATTGATAGATAAGTAGAATGATAAATGGATAGATTAATGGAAAATGAGTTAGTAGGATCGTCGGATACAAATAGATAGAGAGATAGATATAAATAGTAATAGATAGATATATGGATGGATACGTTGATTGATAAATATATACATTGACGGATAGACGGATCCATAGATGAGTTGATGGATGAAAAGACAGATGAGTAGATGGATGGATAAACAGTCGAGTAGATGGACGGATACATAGTAAGATAGATGTATATAATGAAAAATTGTTGGTTTATGGGAAGATAGATTGATGGATTGACAATAATAAATAGATAAATAAAGGGCTACATTGATGGATACATTTGTGCTAGGTGAACAGGTGAATCAGGTTAAAGAATATCTGCCGATTTCCTCTTGCGTCAACCGGGATTCGAACGAGGACCTTAAGAATTACAACCAATAAACTCTCTTCATTTAGACAGTTGGCTACTAGTTCGCGTGTGTGTGTGTGTGTACTCACCTATTTGTGCATGCGGGGGTTGAGCTATGGTTCTTTGGTCCCACCTCTCAACTGTCAATCAACTGGTGTACAGATTCCTGAGCCTACTGGGCTCAATCATATCTACATTTGAAACTGTGTATGGAGTCAGCCTCCACCACATCACTGCTTAATGCATTCCATCCGTTAACTACTCTGACACTGAAAAAGTTACTTCTAACGTCTCTGTGGCTCATGTGGGTACTCAGTTTCCACCTGTGTCCCCTTGTTTGCGTCCCACCAGTGTTGAATAGTTTATCCTTGTTTACCCGGTCGATTCCTCTGAGGGTTGTGTAGGTTGTGATCATGTCTCCCCTTACTCTTCTGTCTTCCAGTGCCGTAAGGTGCATTTCCCGCAGCCTTTCCTCGTAACTCATGCCTCTTAGTTCTGGGACTAGTCTAGTGGCATACCTTTGGACTTTTTCCTGCTTCATCTTCTGCTTGACAAGATACGGACTCCATGCTGGGGCCGCATACTCCAGGATTGGTCTTACATATGTGGTGTACAAGATTCTGAATGATTCCTTACACAGATTCCTGAAGGCTGTTCTGATGTTAGGCAGTCTCGCATATGCCGCAGACGTTATTCTTTTTATGTATGCTTCAGGAGACAGGTTTGGTGTGATATCAACTCCTAGATCTTTCTCTCAGTCCGTTTCATTAAGTTCTTCATCTCCTATTCTGTATCCTGTGTCTGGCCTCCTGTTTCCACTGTGTGTGTGTGTGTGTATGCGTGTGTGTTAGTGAGAAATAAATGTAGTTGATATAAAAGAGGAAAAATACATTTGTTAGAAAGGCGGGGTCCAAGAGCTAATAACTCGATTTTGCAGACACAAATAATAAATACAAGGAATAAATACACACACACACACACATTAGTTGATAAAGGACTGTTTTGTGTGTATACCTATGTATACTATTGTCAGGAGCGACAGACAAGTGCAGCTATGTGTGTTTATGTGTACCTGCAATTGGACTGACATGTGTACGGTAATTATCTGTGTGTTAATTGTAAAAGGAACATATTAGTGAATGTTTTTTTTATGTAAATTGAATGACATATATACATGTACGCGTGTTTAGTGTTACTGTAATTTATAATGTTAGCGTGTGTACGTTTGAATGACATAGTGTCCCATCATTGTCACATTTTTTGTTACATGTTTACTATTGTCAGGAGCGACAGACAAGTGCAGCTATGTGTGTCTATGTGTACCTGCAATTGGACTGACACGTGTATGGTAATTATCTATCTGTCCATTGTTAAAGGAACATATTAGTGAATGTTTATTTATGTAAATTGATTGACATATGTACGTGTACGCGTGTTTAGTGGTACTGTAATTTACATACTTAACAGGTTTATGTTTGAATTAAATAGTATCCCATCATCGTCTCATTTTTTGTTACTATTTTGCTGTTCATTCTCAATCTCTCTGACTCCCGAGGACCATTTGTGCTCATGTGTGTTTATTAAAGGAAAATAATCATATTTTGTTTACAAAATAACTTGTATTTATTTTCCAAAAAAATGTTTTCAAAGAAAAAGTAATTGTCTAGTAAGCATTCATTTTTCTAACATACAAGACAGTTACTCACTACCTTACAGCAGTCAGGAACACTTTTGTTACTATCTCTTCACAGCGTCTTTTACATAAATACCCTATCTTAACAAATTCAATCATTAAATTCATAACTGGCAACCCCCTCGGCCCCCTCCCCCACAGGTCCAAGGCCACCGAGTGACTAACCCCACACCAATTCCCCAACCCAGGAAGCATCATTCCTTTCCCCTAACCTCTCCCAAATTATGTTTTTGACGAGTACACGCACTACGGGGCCTGACAGCTGAGTAGACAGCGCTCTCAACTCGTAATCCTAGCGTCCGTGTTCGATCCTCCGGTGATGGCAGAAACGAAACTGGGCAGTTTCTTTCACACTGTTGTTCCTGTTACCTAGCAGTAAATAGGTACCAGGGATTTAAACAGCTGTTATGGGCTGCTTCCTCTGTGTGTGTGTGTGTGTGTGTGTGTGTGTACTCACCTAGTTGTACTTGCGGGGGTTGAGCTCTGGCTCTTTGGTCCGGAGTGTGTGGAAAAATTTGTGTTAGTTACAAGTTAGTAATAGTTGATGGTGAATACTAACCCAAGCACGATCTCGTATAATACACTACACACGCCAACCCCCCCTCTCTCCCCCCAAATCACTCTACCTAAGTCATTAACAAATTAATACACATCAATTAATACACCAAAAATACTAACTATAAATAAAGGGTCCAAATTTGAGACAAACAGCGACTCCAGCGTGGTCTAGTCGGATGAGAACGTGTTCTCATCTGGATAGATTGCGATCGAGTCTGTCGGAACGGTTACGTAACTACAGGGCACTAATTTATGTGGTCCCCTCCTGTAGCTGCCTCTGTATCGAAAGGTTCTCTGGATAGCTGGAATTAGCCTGACTCCTAGTAAAGTAGGGAAGAGGTGAAATCCGTTGGGACCACGGACGGATACCTTGGATCCATTGACCTAGGGCAGGTCTAATCACCTGGGATTCGAACCCACGGTGGGAATAAGGGAAAAGAGTTGAAGGGAGGGACACAAATGGTTCCAGAAACCAAACTACACATAAACCCGGACAGTCACACACACACACACACACACACATACACACACACACACACACACACACACTCACCAGGACACTCACAGGGACACTCACTCAGACACACATCCATAGACACAAACTGTAATAAGGAAGACCATCTGAGGGAACACAGATTGCCTCGTGGACCCACAGGTATACCCGAACACACACACTCACCCGGACACTCACAGGGACACTCACCCAGACACACATTCATAGACACATTCTCAGTCGACTTGAGAATGGTCAAGGACTTACCGAAACGTCGTCGTTCCTTCACCTTCTAGTGTGTGGTCTGGTCAACATACTTTAGCCGCGTTATTGTGACTCATCGCCTGCATCCATAGACACAAACTGTGATAAAGAAGACCATCTGAGGGGACACAGATGGCCTCGTGGACTCACAGGTATAACCGGACACACACTCACCCGAACACTCACACAGACACACATCTATACACAAAAACTGTGATAAGGGAGACCATCTGAGGGGACACAGATGGCCTCGTGGACCCACAGGTATAACCGGACAAACACTCCCCCAAACACTCACAGGGACACTCAAACAAACACACAGACAGACATCCATAGACACAAAAATAAATTTTTATACCGAAAATTTAAAAATTAATGATAAATAAGGCAACGAAACGAAAAAATAAATACAATTTAATCATAATATTTATATTACAACCCCCAAACTCATCCAGCTCCTTGGATTGCGGGCAGGAAGCATGGATGCTGTGAGCCATTCCTCTCTGGATCTCCACACTAAGGCGCTGAAAGAGAAAACTGACGGCTGTAGGGTCTCTAGTTGTTTCAATTAGCTTCGACCCCAGCTCCTTCAAAAAACTTGCAGCACTTTTACCCCAGGCACCAAGTGTCTCTGAGGCAATGGGGACAAAATTGTAGTAGTGATCAAGGTCTCCGTTTTTATGTGACTTGGCTGCTTCCCAGTGATTGGCAGCACCTCCTGCCTGAGCAGCACTGAAGTTAACATAGGTGTTGCCTAAAGTTGAAACGCAAGTGTAGTCCCACAATAACTGTCTACCATTCTTCCAGGGGTTCACCGTGATCCCATCTGGGCGACCAACAGGCTCATCAGAGTTGCGGGGCAATACGGAACGGGACTCTCTCTCTGCTGGACAACCTTCCGTGATAAGGCTTCTCTTTATAATGTCGTTAACATCGCAGTGTCTTGCATGCCATCCTCCTGTCCTTTGGCAGAGAAGGCCATGTCGTCCGTACCTGTCGGCCACTGCCTCGCCACCAAAACCCCTGTATTCGGTGTGGATTCGGGCAGTGAGGCGGAGAGCCACAGCCATTCAGAGGGCCTGTGGTGAGACGAGTGCTAGTAGCTGATATTGGGGGTTGCTAATAGCAAGTCCTCTGCATGGGGAGCTGCTACAGCTCTAAGTCGGGCAGTATCATGTGGTGTTGTCGCAGCTTACAGTAATGTTGGAGCTACTTTGTCGGCAATGGGGCGATCCCAACTGGATTGCTTATGGGCTTATATATATATATATATATATATATATATATATATATATATATATATATATATATATATATATATATATATATATATATATATATATATATATATATATATATATATATATATATATATATATATATATTATATATATATATATATATATATATATATATATATATATATATATATATATATATATATATATATATATATATATATATATATATATATATATATATATATATATATATATATATGCTGGAGGCTGTAGCTATCCACAGATTTTTTTGAATATATTTATTATTATATTATTAAGGCTTATTTTTACCAAATTAGAGGGGAAATGGTCTGAGGTAGGGAACGGACATAGGATGGTAGGTGTAGACATTAGTTAAATTATTTTGGAATAATTATTATTTATTCTCACCCCTCCCCCCCTCTCTCCCTGTTGATTCAATTAAGGTTAATTGTGAATTATTACTGGAGATGGTTGAAGACTTTTTCGTAATCAGAAAAAATGATTTCCTTAAATTAAACACATAAAGTAGTTTAATTTTGGTCCTATTGATCCTAATTTTTGTAAGAGGGAAGAGGTACAAAGCCGGTGGGGGGGGGCGGGAGATTTAGAGGTGGTATAAAGAGGGAGAACAGGAGAAGAGGTGTAGGTGAGGTGAAAGAGGGATGAAGAGGGAGTGAAGGAGGTACTGGGGGAGGTAAGAGGACGATGAGAAGGACTGGTGCTGGGAGGGAGGACTACGGGAAGGGTAAGAAGGGAAGGACTAGCAGCGGGAGGGAGGGAGGGAAGGAAGACAGTAAGGAGGGCGAGAGTGAGAAACGGCGGAAGGAGTGAGAACGAAGGTAAAGAACTGCCCCGAGAGTTAAGACGATGGGAAGGGCGGGATGGAATAGGGGCGGGTATGGGAAGGGCAGAAGGAGGGAGGATGAGCAGGGTTACGGGAGGGTGGAAAAAAGAAGGAGCCGGTACGGGAGGAGGGAGTTTGGGAAAACGATAGGAGACGGAGTGGGGAGTATGTAGATAGATTAATGGTTAGATAGATGAGTAGATGGATAGATGGAAAGAGAAGTAGATGAATAAATAGATTGATAGATAAGTAGAATGATAAATGGATAGATTAATGGAAAATGAGTTAGTAGGATCGTCGGATACAAATAGATAGAGAGATAGATATAAATAGTAATAGATAGATATATGGATGGATACGTTGATTGATAAATATATACATTGACGGATAGACGGATCCATAGATGAGTTGATGGATGAAAAGACAGATGAGTAGATGGATGGATAAACAGTCGAGTAGATGGACGGATACATAGTAAGATAGATGTATATAATGAAAAATTGTTGGTTTATGGGAAGATAGATTGATGGATTGACAATAATAAATAGATAAATAAAGGGCTACATTGATGGATACATTTGTGCTAGGTGAACAGGTGAATCAGGTTAAAGAATATCTGCCGATTTCCTCTTGCGTCAACCGGGATTCGAACGAGGACCTTAAGAATTACAACCAATAAACTCTCTTCATTTAGACAGTTGGCTACTAGTTCGCGTGTGTGTGTGTGTGTACTCACCTATTTGTGCATGCGGGGGTTGAGCTATGGTTCTTTGGTCCCACCTCTCAACTGTCAATCAACTGGTGTACAGATTCCTGAGCCTACTGGGCTCAATCATATCTACATTTGAAACTGTGTATGGAGTCAGCCTCCACCACATCACTGCTTAATGCATTCCATCCGTTAACTACTCTGACACTGAAAAAGTTACTTCTAACGTCTCTGTGGCTCATGTGGGTACTCAGTTTCCACCTGTGTCCCCTTGTTTGCGTCCCACCAGTGTTGAATAGTTTATCCTTGTTTACCCGGTCGATTCCTCTGAGGGTTGTGTAGGTTGTGATCATGTCTCCCCTTACTCTTCTGTCTTCCAGTGCCGTAAGGTGCATTTCCCGCAGCCTTTCCTCGTAACTCATGCCTCTTAGTTCTGGGACTAGTCTAGTGGCATACCTTTGGACTTTTTCCTGCTTCATCTTCTGCTTGACAAGATACGGACTCCATGCTGGGGCCGCATACTCCAGGATTGGTCTTACATATGTGGTGTACAAGATTCTGAATGATTCCTTACACAGATTCCTGAAGGCTGTTCTGATGTTAGGCAGTCTCGCATATGCCGCAGACGTTATTCTTTTTATGTATGCTTCAGGAGACAGGTTTGGTGTGATATCAACTCCTAGATCTTTCTCTCAGTCCGTTTCATTAAGTTCTTCATCTCCTATTCTGTATCCTGTGTCTGGCCTCCTGTTTCCACTGTGTGTGTGTGTGTGTATGCGTGTGTGTTAGTGAGAAATAAATGTAGTTGATATAAAAGAGGAAAAATACATTTGTTAGAAAGGCGGGGTCCAAGAGCTAATAACTCGATTTTGCAGACACAAATAATAAATACAAGGAATAAATACACACACACACACACATTAGTTGATAAAGGACTGTTTTGTGTGTATACCTATGTATACTATTGTCAGGAGCGACAGACAAGTGCAGCTATGTGTGTTTATGTGTACCTGCAATTGGACTGACATGTGTACGGTAATTATCTGTGTGTTAATTGTAAAAGGAACATATTAGTGAATGTTTTTTTTATGTAAATTGAATGACATATATACATGTACGCGTGTTTAGTGTTACTGTAATTTATAATGTTAGCGTGTGTACGTTTGAATGACATAGTGTCCCATCATTGTCACATTTTTTGTTACATGTTTACTATTGTCAGGAGCGACAGACAAGTGCAGCTATGTGTGTCTATGTGTACCTGCAATTGGACTGACACGTGTATGGTAATTATCTATCTGTCCATTGTTAAAGGAACATATTAGTGAATGTTTATTTATGTAAATTGATTAACATATGTACGTGTACGCGTGTTTAGTGGTAATGTAATTTACATACTTAACAGGTTTATGTTTGAATTAAATAGTATCCCATCATCGTCTCATTTTTTGTTACTATTTTGCTGTTCATTCTCAATCTCTCTGACTCCCGAGGACCATTTGTGCTCATGTGTGTTTATTAAAGGAAAATAATCATATTTTGTTTACAAAATAACTTGTATTTATTTTCCAAAAAAATGTTTTCAAAGAAAAAGTAATTGTCTAGTAAGCATTCATTTTTCTAACATACAAGACAGTTACTCACTACCTTACAGCAGTCAGGAACACTTTTGTTACTATCTCTTCACAGCGTCTTTTACATAAATACCCTATCTTAACAAATTCAATCATTAAATTCATAACTGGCAACCCCCTCGGCCCCCTCCCCCACAGGTCCAAGGCCACCGAGTGACTAACCCCACACCAATTCCCCAACCCAGGAAGCATCATTCCTTTCCCCTAACCTCTCCCAAATTATGTTTTTGACGAGTACACGCACTACGGGGCCTGACAGCTGAGTAGACAGCGCTCTCAACTCGTAATCCTAGCGTCCGTGTTCGATCCTCCGGTGATGGCAGAAACGAAACTGGGCAGTTTCTTTCACACTGTTGTTCCTGTTACCTAGCAGTAAATAGGTACCAGGGATTTAAACAGCTGTTATGGGCTGCTTCCTGTGTGTGTGTGTGTGTGTGTGTGTGTGTGTGTGTGTGTGTGTGTGTGTGTGTGTGTGTGTGTGTGTGTGTGTGTACTCACCTAGTTGTACTTGCGGGGGTTGAGCTCTGGCTCTTTGGTCCGGAGTGTGTGGAAAAATTTGTGTTAGTTACAAGTTAGTAATAGTTGATGGTGAATACTAACCCAAGCACGATCTCGTATAATACACTACACACGCCAACCCCCCCTCTCTCCCCCCAAATCACTCTACCTAAGTCATTAACAAATTAATACACATCAATTAATACACCAAAAATACTAACTATAAATAAAGGGTCCAAATTTGAGACAAACAGCGACTCCAGCGTGGTCTAGTCGGATGAGAACGTGTTCTCATCTGGATAGATTGCGATCGAGCCTGTCGGAACGGTTACGTAACTACAGGGCACTAATTTATGTGGTCCCCTCCTGTAGCTGCCTCTGTATCGAAAGGTTCTCTGGATAGCTGGAATTAGCCTGACTCCTAGTAAAGTAGGGAAGAGGTGAAATCCGTTGGGACCACGGACGGATACCTTGGATCCATTGACCTAGGGCAGGTCTAATCACCTGGGATTCGAACCCACGGTGGGAATAAGGGAAAAGAGTTGAAGGGAGGGACACAAATGGTTCCAGAAACCAAACTACACATAAACCCGGACACTCACACACACACACACACACACACACATACACACACATACACACACACACACACTCACCAGGACACTCACAGGGACACTCACTCAGACACACATCCATAGACACAAACTGTAATAAGGAAGACCATCTGAGGGAACACAGATTGCCTCGTGGACCCACAGGTATACCCGAACACACACACTCACCCGGACACTCACAGGGACACTCACCCAGACACACATTCATAGACACATTCTCAGTCGACTTGAGAATGGTCAAGGACTTACCGAAACGTCGTCGTTCCTTCACCTTCTAGTGTGTGGTCTAGTCAACATACTTTAGCCGCGTTATTGTGACTCATCGCCTGCATCCATAGACACAAACTGTGATAAAGAAGACCATCTGAGGGGACACAGATGGCCTCGTGGACTCACAGGTATAACCGGACACACACTCACCCGAACACTCACACAGACACACATCTATACACAAAAACTGTGATAAGGGAGACCATCTGAGGGGACACAGATGGCCTCGTGGACCCACAGGTATAACCGGACAAACACTCCCCCAAACACTCACAGGGACACTCAAACAAACACACAGACAGACATCCATAGACACAAAAATAAATTTTTATACCGAAAATTTAAAAATTAATGATAAATAAGGCAACGAAACGAAAAAAAAAATACAATTTAATCATAATATTTATATTACAACCCCCAAACTCATCCAGCTCCTTGGATTGCGGGCAGGAAGCATGGATGCTGTGAGCCATTCCTCTCTGGATCTCCACACTAAGGCGCTGAAAGAGAAAACTGACGGCTGTAGGGTCTCTAGTTGTTTCAATTAGCTTCGACCCCAGCTCCTTCAAAAAACTTGCAGCACTTTTACCCCAGGCACCAAGTGTCTCTGAGGCAATGGGGACAAAATTGTAGTAGTGATCAAGGTCTCCGTTTTTATGTGACTTGGCTGCTTCCCAGTGATTGGCAGCACCTCCTGCCTGAGCAGCACTGAAGTTAACATAGGTGTTGCCTAAAGTTGAAACGCAAGTGTAGTCCCACAATAACTGTCTACCATTCTTCCAGGGGTTCACCGTGATCCCATCTGGGCGACCAACAGGCTCATCAGAGTTGCGGGGCAATACGGAACGGGACTCTCTCTCTGCTGGACAACCTTCCGTGATAAGGCTTCTCTTTATAATGTCGTTAACATCGCAGTGTCTTGCATGCCATCCTCCTGTCCTTTGGCAGAGAAGGCCATGTCGTCCGTACCTGTCGGCCACTGCCTCGCCACCAAAACCCCTGTATTCGGTGTGGATTCGGGCAGTGAGGCGGAGAGCCACAGCCATTCAGAGGGCCTGTGGTGAGACGAGTGCTAGTAGCTGATATTGGGGGTTGCTAATAGCAAGTCCTCTGCATGGGGAGCTGCTACAGCTATAAGTCGGGCAGTATCATGTGGTGTTGTCGCAGCTTACAGTAATGTTGGAGCTACTTTGTCGGCAATGGGGCGATCCCAACTGGATTGCTTATGGGCTTATATATATATATATATATATATATATATATATATATATATATATATATATATATATATATATATATATATATATATATATATATATATATATATATATATATATATATATATATATATATATATATATATATATATATATATATATATATATATATATATATATATATATATATATATATATATATATATATATATATATATATATATATATATATATAAATATATATATATATATATATATATATATATATATATATATATATATATATATTTATATAATAAATATATTCAAAAAAATCTGTGGATAGCTACAGCCTCCAGCATATATATATATATATATATATATATATATATATATATATATATATATATATATATATATATATATATATATATATATATATATATATATATATATATATATATATATATGCTGGAGGCTGTAGCTATCCACAGATTTTTTGAATATATTTATTATTATATTATTAAGGCTTATTTTTACCAAATTAGAGGGGAAATGGTCTGAGGTAGGGAACGGACATAGGATGGTAGGTGTAGACATTAGTTAAAGTATTTTGGAATAATTATTATTTATTCTCACCCCTCCCCCCCTCTCTCCCTGTTGATTCAATTAAGGTTAATTGTGAATTATTACTGGAGATGGTTGAAGACTTTTTCGTAATCAGAAAAAATGATTTCCTTAAATTAAACACATAAAGTAGTTTAATTTTGGTCCTATTGATCCTAATTTTTGTAAGAGGGAAGAGGTACAAAGCCGGTGGGGGGGGGGGAGATTTAGAGGTGGTATAAAGAGGGAGAACAGGAGAAGAGGTGTAGGTGAGGTGAAAGAGGGATGAAGAGGGAGTGAAGGAGGTACTGGGGGAGGTAAGAGGACGATGAGAAGGACTGGTGCTGGGAGGGAGGACTACGGGAAGGGTAAGAAGGGAAGGACTAGCAGCGGGAGGGAGGGAGGGAAGGAAGACAGTAAGGAGGGCGAGAGTGAGAAACGGCGGAAGGAGTGAGAACGAAGGTAAAGAACTGCCCCGAGAGTTAAGACGATGGGAAGGGCGGGATGGAATAGGGGCGGGTATGGGAAGGGCAGAAGGAGGGAGGATGAGCAGGGTTACGGGAGGGTGGAAAAAAGAAGGAGCCGGTACGGGAGGAGGGAGTTTGGGAAAACGATAGGAGACGGAGTGGGGAGTATGTAGATAGATTAATGGTTAGATAGATGAGTAGATGGATAGATGGAAAGAGAAGTAGATGAATAAATAGATTGATAGATAAGTAGAATGATAAATGGATAGATTAATGGAAAATGAGTTAGTAGGATCGTCGGATACAAATAGATAGAGAGATAGATATAAATAGTAATAGATAGATATATGGATGGATACGTTGATTGATAAATATATACATTGACGGATAGACGGATCCATAGATGAGTTGATGGATGAAAAGACAGATGAGTAGATGGATGGATAAACAGTCGAGTAGATGGACGGATACATAGTAAGATAGATGTATATAATGAAAAATTGTTGGTTTATGGGAAGATAGATTGATGGATTGACAATTATAAATAGATAAATAAAGGGCTACATAGATGGATACATTTGTGCTAGGTGAACAGGTGAATCAGGTTAAAGAATATCTGCCGATTTCCTCTTGCGTCAACCGGGATTCGAACGAGGACCTTAAGAATTACAACCAATAAACTCTCTCCATTTAGACAGTTGGCTACTAGTTCGCGTGTGTGTGTGTGTGTACTCACCTATTTGTGCATGCGGGGGTTGAGCTATGGTTCTTTGGTCCCACCTCTCAACTGTCAATCAACTGGTGTACAGATTCCTGAGCCTACTGGGCTCAATCATATCTACATTTGAAACTGTGTATGGAGTCAGCCTCCACCACATCACTGCTTAATGCATTCCATCCGTTAACTACTCTGACACTGAAAAAGTTACTTCTAACGTCTCTGTGGCTCATGTGAGTACTCAGTTTCCACCTGTGTCCCCTTGTTTGCGTCCCACCAGTGTTGAATAGTTTATCCTTGTTTACCCGGTCGATTCCTCTGAGGGTTGTGTAGGTTGTGATCATGTCTCCCCTTACTCTTCTGTCTTCCAGTGCCGTAAGGTGCATTTCCCGCAGCCTTTCCTCGTAACTCATGCCTCTTAGTTCTGGGACTAGTCTAGTGGCATACCTTTGGACTTTTTCCTGCTTCATCTTCTGCTTGACAAGATACGGACTCCATGCTGGGGCCGCATACTCCAGGATTGGTCTTACATATGTGGTGTACAAGATTCTGAATGATTCCTTACACAGATTCCTGAAGGCTGTTCTGATGTTAGGCAGTCTCGCATATGCCGCAGACGTTATTCTTTTTATGTATGCTTCAGGAGACAGGTTTGGTGTGATATCAACTCCTAGATCTTTCTCTCAGTCCGTTTCATTAAGTTCTTCATCTCCTATTCTGTATCCTGTGTCTGGCCTCCTGTTTCCACTGTGTGTGTGTGTGTGTATGCGTGTGTGTTAGTGAGAAATAAATGTAGTTGATATAAAAGAGGAAAAATACATTTGTTAGAAAGGCGGGGTCCAAGAGCTAATAACTCGATTTTGCAGACACAAATAATAAATACAAGGAATAAATACACACACACACACACATTAGTTGATAAAGGACTGTTTTGTGTGTATACCTATGTATACTATTGTCAGGAGCGACAGACAAGTGCAGCTATGTGTGTTTATGTGTACCTGCAATTGGACTGACATGTGTACGGTAATTATCTGTGTGTTAATTGTAAAAGGAACATATTAGTGAATGTTTTTTTTATGTAAATTGAATGACATATATACATGTACGCGTGTTTAGTGTTACTGTAATTTATAATGTTAGCGTGTGTACGTTTGAATGACATAGTGTCCCATCATTGTCACATTTTTTGTTACATGTTTACTATTGTCAGGAGCGACAGACAAGTGCAGCTATGTGTGTCTATGTGTACCTGCAATTGGACTGACACGTGTATGGTAATTATCTATCTGTCCATTGTTAAAGGAACATATTAGTGAATGTTTATTTATGTAAATTGATTAACATATGTACGTGTACGCGTGTTTAGTGGTACTGTAATTTACATACTTAACAGGTTTATGTTTGAATTAAATAGTATCCCATCATCGTCTCATTTTTTGTTACTATTTTGCTGTTCATTCTCAATCTCTCTGACTCCCGAGGACCATTTGTGCTCATGTGTGTTTATTAAAGGAAAATAATCATATTTTGTTTACAAAATAACTTGTATTTATTTTCCAAAAAAATGTTTTCAAAGAAAAAGTAATTGTCTAGTAAGCATTCATTTTTCTAACATACAAGACAGTTACTCACTACCTTACAGCAGTCAGGAACACTTTTGTTACTATCTCTTCACAGCGTCTTTTACATAAATACCCTATCTTAACAAATTCAATCATTAAATTCATAACTGGCAACCCCCTCGGCCCCCTCCCCCACAGGTCCAAGGCCACCGAGTGACTAACCCCACACCAATTCCCCAACCCAGGAAGCATCATTCCTTTCCCCTAACCTCTCCCAAATTATGTTTTTGACGAGTACACGCACTACGGGGCCTGACAGCTGAGTAGACAGCGCTCTCAACTCGTAATCCTAGCGTCCGTGTTCGATCCTCCGGTGATGGCAGAAACGAAACTGGGCAGTTTCTTTCACACTGTTGTTCCTGTTACCTAGCAGTAAATAGGTACCAGGGATTTAAACAGCTGTTATGGGCTGCTTCCTGTGTGTGTGTGTGTGTGTGTGTGTGTGTGTGTGTGTGTGTGTGTGTGTGTGTGTGTACTCACCTAGTTGTACTTGCGGGGGTTGAGCTCTGGCTCTTTGGTCCGGAGTGTGTGGAAAAATTTGTGTTAGTTACAAGTTAGTAATAGTTGATGGTGAATACTAACCCAAGCACGATCTCGTATAATACACTACACACGCCAACCCCCCCTCTCTCCCCCCAAATCACTCTACCTAAGTCATTAACAAATTAATACACATCAATTAATACACCAAAAATACTAACTATAAATAAAGGGTCCAAATTTGAGACAAACAGCGACTCCAGCGTGGTCTAGTCGGATGAGAACGTGTTCTCATCTGGATAGATTGCGATCGAGCCTGTCGGAACGGTTACGTAACTACAGGGCACTAATTTATGTGGTCCCCTCCTGTAGCTGCCTCTGTATCGAAAGGTTCTCTGGATAGCTGGAATTAGCCTGACTCCTAGTAAAGTAGGGAAGAGGTGAAATCCGTTGGGACCACGGACGGATACCTTGGATCCATTGACCTAGGGCAGGTCTAATCACCTGGGATTCGAACCCACGGTGGGAATAAGGGAAAAGAGTTGAAGGGAGGGACACAAATGGTTCCAGAAACCAAACTACACATAAACCCGGACACTCACACACACACACACACACACACATACACACACATACACACACACACACACTCACCAGGACACTCACAGGGACACTCACTCAGACACACATCCATAGACACAAACTGTAATAAGGAAGACCATCTGAGGGAACACAGATTGCCTCGTGGACCCACAGGTATACCCGAACACACACACTCACCCGGACACTCACAGGGACACTCACCCAGACACACATTCATAGACACATTCTCAGTCGACTTGAGAATGGTCAAGGACTTACCGAAACGTCGTCGTTCCTTCACCTTCTAGTGTGTGGTCTAGTCAACATACTTTAGCCGCGTTATTGTGACTCATCGCCTGCATCCATAGACACAAACTGTGATAAAGAAGACCATCTGAGGGGACACAGATGGCCTCGTGGACTCACAGGTATAACCGGACACACACTCACCCGAACACTCACACAGACACACATCTATACACAAAAACTGTGATAAGGGAGACCATCTGAGGGGACACAGATGGCCTCGTGGACCCACAGGTATAACCGGACAAACACTCCCCCAAACACTCACAGGGACACTCAAACAAACACACAGACAGACATCCATAGACACAAAAATAAATTTTTATACCGAAAATTTAAAAATTAATGATAAATAAGGCAACGAAACGAAAAAAAAAATACAATTTAATCATAATATTTATATTACAACCCCCAAACTCATCCAGCTCCTTGGATTGCGGGCAGGAAGCATGGATGCTGTGAGCCATTCCTCTCTGGATCTCCACACTAAGGCGCTGAAAGAGAAAACTGACGGCTGTAGGGTCTCTAGTTGTTTCAATTAGCTTCGACCCCAGCTCCTTCAAAAAACTTGCAGCACTTTTACCCCAGGCACCAAGTGTCTCTGAGGCAATGGGGACAAAATTGTAGTAGTGATCAAGGTCTCCGTTTTTATGTGACTTGGCTGCTTCCCAGTGATTGGCAGCACCTCCTGCCTGAGCAGCACTGAAGTTAACATAGGTGTTGCCTAAAGTTGAAACGCAAGTGTAGTCCCACAATAACTGTCTACCATTCTTCCAGGGGTTCACCGTGATCCCATCTGGGCGACCAACAGGCTCATCAGAGTTGCGGGGCAATACGGAACGGGACTCTCTCTCTGCTGGACAACCTTCCGTGATAAGGCTTCTCTTTATAATGTCGTTAACATCGCAGTGTCTTGCATGCCATCCTCCTGTCCTTTGGCAGAGAAGGCCATGTCGTCCGTACCTGTCGGCCACTGCCTCGCCACCAAAACCCCTGTATTCGGTGTGGATTCGGGCAGTGAGGCGGAGAGCCACAGCCATTCAGAGGGCCTGTGGTGAGACGAGTGCTAGTAGCTGATATTGGGGGTTGCTAATAGCAAGTCCTCTGCATGGGGAGCTGCTACAGCTATAAGTCGGGCAGTATCATGTGGTGTTGTCGCAGCTTACAGTAATGTTGGAGCTACTTTGTCGGCAATGGGGCGATCCCAACTGGATTGCTTATGGGCTTATATATATATATATATATATATATATATATATATATATATATATATATATATATATATATATATATATATATATATATATATATATATATATATATATATATATATATATATATATATATATATATATATATATATATATATATATATATATATATATATATATATATAAATATATATATATATATATATATATATATATATATATATATATATATATATATATATATATATTTATATAATAAATATATTCAAAAAAATCTGTGGATAGCTACAGCCTCCAGCATATATATATATATATATATATATATATATATATATATATATATATATATATATATATATATATATATATATATATATATATATATATATATATATATATATATATATATATATATGCTGGAGGCTGTAGCTATCCACAGATTTTTTGAATATATTTATTATTATATTATTAAGGCTTATTTTTACCAAATTAGAGGGGAAATGGTCTGAGGTAGGGAACGGACATAGGATGGTAGGTGTAGACATTAGTTAAAGTATTTTGGAATAATTATTATTTATTCTCACCCCTCCCCCCCTCTCTCCCTGTTGATTCAATTAAGGTTAATTGTGAATTATTACTGGAGATGGTTGAAGACTTTTTCGTAATCAGAAAAAATGATTTCCTTAAATTAAACACATAAAGTAGTTTAATTTTGGTCCTATTGATCCTAATTTTTGTAAGAGGGAAGAGGTACAAAGCCGGTGGGGGGGGGGGAGATTTAGAGGTGGTATAAAGAGGGAGAACAGGAGAAGAGGTGTAGGTGAGGTGAAAGAGGGATGAAGAGGGAGTGAAGGAGGTACTGGGGGAGGTAAGAGGACGATGAGAAGGACTGGTGCTGGGAGGGAGGACTACGGGAAGGGTAAGAAGGGAAGGACTAGCAGCGGGAGGGAGGGAGGGAAGGAAGACAGTAAGGAGGGCGAGAGTGAGAAACGGCGGAAGGAGTGAGAACGAAGGTAAAGAACTGCCCCGAGAGTTAAGACGATGGGAAGGGCGGGATGGAATAGGGGCGGGTATGGGAAGGGCAGAAGGAGGGAGGATGAGCAGGGTTACGGGAGGGTGGAAAAAAGAAGGAGCCGGTACGGGAGGAGGGAGTTTGGGAAAACGATAGGAGACGGAGTGGGGAGTATGTAGATAGATTAATGGTTAGATAGATGAGTAGATGGATAGATGGAAAGAGAAGTAGATGAATAAATAGATTGATAGATAAGTAGAATGATAAATGGATAGATTAATGGAAAATGAGTTAGTAGGATCGTCGGATACAAATAGATAGAGAGATAGATATAAATAGTAATAGATAGATATATGGATGGATACGTTGATTGATAAATATATACATTGACGGATAGACGGATCCATAGATGAGTTGATGGATGAAAAGACAGATGAGTAGATGGATGGATAAACAGTCGAGTAGATGGACGGATACATAGTAAGATAGATGTATATAATGAAAAATTGTTGGTTTATGGGAAGATAGATTGATGGATTGACAATTATAAATAGATAAATAAAGGGCTACATAGATGGATACATTTGTGCTAGGTGAACAGGTGAATCAGGTTAAAGAATATCTGCCGATTTCCTCTTGCGTCAACCGGGATTCGAACGAGGACCTTAAGAATTACAACCAATAAACTCTCTCCATTTAGACAGTTGGCTACTAGTTCGCGTGTGTGTGTGTGTGTACTCACCTATTTGTGCATGCGGGGGTTGAGCTATGGTTCTTTGGTCCCACCTCTCAACTGTCAATCAACTGGTGTACAGATTCCTGAGCCTACTGGGCTCAATCATATCTACATTTGAAACTGTGTATGGAGTCAGCCTCCACCACATCACTGCTTAATGCATTCCATCCGTTAACTACTCTGACACTGAAAAAGTTACTTCTAACGTCTCTGTGGCTCATGTGAGTACTCAGTTTCCACCTGTGTCCCCTTGTTTGCGTCCCACCAGTGTTGAATAGTTTATCCTTGTTTACCCGGTCGATTCCTCTGAGGGTTGTGTAGGTTGTGATCATGTCTCCCCTTACTCTTCTGTCTTCCAGTGCCGTAAGGTGCATTTCCCGCAGCCTTTCCTCGTAACTCATGCCTCTTAGTTCTGGGACTAGTCTAGTGGCATACCTTTGGACTTTTTCCTGCTTCATCTTCTGCTTGACAAGATACGGACTCCATGCTGGGGCCGCATACTCCAGGATTGGTCTTACATATGTGGTGTACAAGATTCTGAATGATTCCTTACACAGATTCCTGAAGGCTGTTCTGATGTTAGGCAGTCTCGCATATGCCGCAGACGTTATTCTTTTTATGTATGCTTCAGGAGACAGGTTTGGTGTGATATCAACTCCTAGATCTTTCTCTCAGTCCGTTTCATTAAGTTCTTCATCTCCTATTCTGTATCCTGTGTCTGGCCTCCTGTTTCCACTGTGTGTGTGTGTGTGTATGCGTGTGTGTTAGTGAGAAATAAATGTAGTTGATATAAAAGAGGAAAAATACATTTGTTAGAAAGGCGGGGTCCAAGAGCTAATAACTCGATTTTGCAGACACAAATAATAAATACAAGGAATAAATACACACACACACACACATTAGTTGATAAAGGACTGTTTTGTGTGTATACCTATGTATACTATTGTCAGGAGCGACAGACAAGTGCAGCTATGTGTGTTTATGTGTACCTGCAATTGGACTGACATGTGTACGGTAATTATCTGTGTGTTAATTGTAAAAGGAACATATTAGTGAATGTTTTTTTTATGTAAATTGAATGACATATATACATGTACGCGTGTTTAGTGTTACTGTAATTTATAATGTTAGCGTGTGTACGTTTGAATGACATAGTGTCCCATCATTGTCACATTTTTTGTTACATGTTTACTATTGTCAGGAGCGACAGACAAGTGCAGCTATGTGTGTCTATGTGTACCTGCAATTGGACTGACACGTGTATGGTAATTATCTATCTGTCCATTGTTAAAGGAACATATTAGTGAATGTTTATTTATGTAAATTGATTAACATATGTACGTGTACGCGTGTTTAGTGGTACTGTAATTTACATACTTAACAGGTTTATGTTTGAATTAAATAGTATCCCATCATCGTCTCATTTTTTGTTACTATTTTGCTGTTCATTCTCAATCTCTCTGACTCCCGAGGACCATTTGTGCTCATGTGTGTTTATTAAAGGAAAATAATCATATTTTGTTTACAAAATAACTTGTATTTATTTTCCAAAAAAATGTTTTCAAAGAAAAAGTAATTGTCTAGTAAGCATTCATTTTTCTAACATACAAGACAGTTACTCACTACCTTACAGCAGTCAGGAACACTTTTGTTACTATCTCTTCACAGCGTCTTTTACATAAATACCCTATCTTAACAAATTCAATCATTAAATTCATAACTGGCAACCCCCTCGGCCCCCTCCCCCACAGGTCCAAGGCCACCGAGTGACTAACCCCACACCAATTCCCCAACCCAGGAAGCATCATTCCTTTCCCCTAACCTCTCCCAAATTATGTTTTTGACGAGTACACGCACTACGGGGCCTGACAGCTGAGTAGACAGCGCTCTCAACTCGTAATCCTAGCGTCCGTGTTCGATCCTCCGGTGATGGCAGAAACGAAACTGGGCAGTTTCTTTCACACTGTTGTTCCTGTTACCTAGCAGTAAATAGGTACCAGGGATTTAAACAGCTGTTATGGGCTGCTTCCTGTGTGTGTGTGTGTGTGTGTGTGTGTGTGTGTGTGTGTGTGTGTGTGTGTGTGTACTCACCTAGTTGTACTTGCGGGGGTTGAGCTCTGGCTCTTTGGTCCGGAGTGTGTGGAAAAATTTGTGTTAGTTACAAGTTAGTAATAGTTGATGGTGAATACTAACCCAAGCACGATCTCGTATAATACACTACACACGCCAACCCCCCCTCTCTCCCCCCAAATCACTCTACCTAAGTCATTAACAAATTAATACACATCAATTAATACACCAAAAATACTAACTATAAATAAAGGGTCCAAATTTGAGACAAACAGCGACTCCAGCGTGGTCTAGTCGGATGAGAACGTGTTCTCATCTGGATAGATTGCGATCGAGCCTGTCGGAACGGTTACGTAACTACAGGGCACTAATTTATGTGGTCCCCTCCTGTAGCTGCCTCTGTATCGAAAGGTTCTCTGGATAGCTGGAATTAGCCTGACTCCTAGTAAAGTAGGGAAGAGGTGAAATCCGTTGGGACCACGGACGGATACCTTGGATCCATTGACCTAGGGCAGGTCTAATCACCTGGGATTCGAACCCACGGTGGGAATAAGGGAAAAGAGTTGAAGGGAGGGACACAAATGGTTCCAGAAACCAAACTACACATAAACCCGGACACTCACACACACACACACACACACACATACACACACATACACACACACACACACTCACCAGGACACTCACAGGGACACTCACTCAGACACACATCCATAGACACAAACTGTAATAAGGAAGACCATCTGAGGGAACACAGATTGCCTCGTGGACCCACAGGTATACCCGAACACACACACTCACCCGGACACTCACAGGGACACTCACCCAGACACACATTCATAGACACATTCTCAGTCGACTTGAGAATGGTCAAGGACTTACCGAAACGTCGTCGTTCCTTCACCTTCTAGTGTGTGGTCTAGTCAACATACTTTAGCCGCGTTATTGTGACTCATCGCCTGCATCCATAGACACAAACTGTGATAAAGAAGACCATCTGAGGGGACACAGATGGCCTCGTGGACTCACAGGTATAACCGGACACACACTCACCCGAACACTCACACAGACACACATCTATACACAAAAACTGTGATAAGGGAGACCATCTGAGGGGACACAGATGGCCTCGTGGACCCACAGGTATAACCGGACAAACACTCCCCCAAACACTCACAGGGACACTCAAACAAACACACAGACAGACATCCATAGACACAAAAATAAATTTTTATACCGAAAATTTAAAAATTAATGATAAATAAGGCAACGAAACGAAAAAAAAATACAATTTAATCATAATATTTATATTACAACCCCCAAACTCATCCAGCTCCTTGGATTGCGGGCAGGAAGCATGGATGCTGTGAGCCATTCCTCTCTGGATCTCCACACTAAGGCGCTGAAAGAGAAAACTGACGGCTGTAGGGTCTCTAGTTGTTTCAATTAGCTTCGACCCCAGCTCCTTCAAAAAACTTGCAGCACTTTTACCCCAGGCACCAAGTGTCTCTGAGGCAATGGGGACAAAATTGTAGTAGTGATCAAGGTCTCCGTTTTTATGTGACTTGGCTGCTTCCCAGTGATTGGCAGCACCTCCTGCCTGAGCAGCACTGAAGTTAACATAGGTGTTGCCTAAAGTTGAAACGCAAGTGTAGTCCCACAATAACTGTCTACCATTCTTCCAGGGGTTCACCGTGATCCCATCTGGGCGACCAACAGGCTCATCAGAGTTGCGGGGCAATACGGAACGGGACTCTCTCTCTGCTGGACAACCTTCCGTGATAAGGCTTCTCTTTATAATGTCGTTAACATCGCAGTGGTCTTGCATGCCATCCTCCTGTCCTTTGGCAGAGAAGGCCATGTCGTCCGTACCTGTCGGCCACTGCCTCGCCACCAAAACCCCTGTATTCGGTGTGGATTCGGGCAGTGAGGCGGAGAGCCACAGCCATTCAGAGGGCCTGTGGTGAGACGAGTGCTAGTAGCTGATATTGGGGGTTGCTAATAGCAAG
>NW_027189918.1:0-70116 GCF_040958095.1 Procambarus clarkii
TAAATTCGATGATTTCTCGTACGAAACAAAATGCAAGAAAACTTGTTTAAATGCAATATTATGCGAAATTCTGAGATTTGAAGGCCAAATCATATATCGTGATACTACATGAAATAGTATCGAAATATTGGTAAAAATGAATATATTTACGTAATATCAAACTACATGAAAAACGTGAAAAAAGTCACTATTATACCAAATTTGAGGATTTTAACTTCGAATCATAAAGCGAGGTTTCGTACTATTTAGATCCATGAAAAGACATATGACAATGTTGTTTCCAATACAAATTATAAAAATCAATGTGTTTTCATTAGAATTAACTAAAATGTTCCTGATTTCCCGTTTATATTACCGCTGGAAGATGTACACGCAAAACCGCTCTATTCCGGCTGAAACGTCGATATATGCAATAAAAACCGAACTTCTCCCCTTTTCAATATCTTAATCAGTATTTTAAAGAGAAACAAATAGATGATTGAAAATGAAGTATTTAAGGTTATAATCTAATCAATTATGTGTTTGCATCATTTTTATTGTATATTTATTGAGTTAATACTAATAAACTGAAAATTCACAAAAACGTGGAAAAACGGCAAAATATTGCCTAATTCGATGATATTTTGATTAAATCACATAAACGAAAAGGGAATGATAAACGTCAAAATATTGCTAAATTCGATGATTTCTCGTACGAAACAAAATGCAAGAAAACTTGCTTAAAATGCAATATTATGCGAAATTCTGAGATTTGAAGGCCAAATCATATATCGTGATACTACATGAAATAGTATCGAAATATTGGTAAAAATGAATATATTTACGTAATATCAAACTACATGAAAAACGTGAAAAAAGTCACTATTATACCAAATTTGAGGATTTTAACTTCGAATCATAATGCAAGGTTTCTTATTATTTAGATCCAAGAAAAGACATATGACAATGATGTTTCCAATACAAATGATAAAAATCAATGTGTTTTCATTAGAATTAACTGAAATGTTCCTGATTTTCCGTTCATATTACCGATGGAAGATGTACACGTAAAACCGCTCTAATCCGGCTGAAACGTCGATATATGCAATAAAAACAGAACTTCTCCCCTTTTCAATATCTTACTCAGTATTTTAACGAGAAACAAATAGATGATTGAAAATGAAGTATTTAAGGTTACTATCTAATCAATTATGTGTTTGCATCATTTTTATTGTATATATAATGAATTAATACTAATAAACTGAAAATTCACAAAAACGTGGAAAAACGGCAAAATATTGCCTAATTCGATGATATTTTGATTAAATCATATAAAGGAAATGGGAATGATAAACGTCAAAATATTGCTAAATTCGATGATTTCTCGTACGAAACAAAATGCAAGAAAACTTGCTTAAAATGCAATATTATGCGAAATTCTGAGATTTGAAGGCCAAATCATATATCGTGATACTACATGAAATAGTATCGAAATATTGGTAAAAATGAATATATTTACGTAATATCAAACTATATGAAAAACGTGAAAAAAGTCACTATTATACCATATTTGAGGATTTTAACTTCGTATCATAAAGCGAGGTTTCGTACTCTTTAGATCCATGAAAAGACATATGACAATGTTGTTTCCAATACAAATTATAAAAATCAACGTGTTTTCATTAGAATTAACTAAAATGTTCCTGATTTTCCGTTTATATTACCGATGGAAGATGTACACGCATAACCGCTCTATTCCGGCTGAAACGTCGATATATGCAATAAAAACCGAACTTCTCCCCTTTTCAATATCTTACTCAGTATTTTAACGAGAAACAAATAGATGATTGAAAATGAAGTATTTAAGGTTACTATCTAATCAATTATGTGTTTGCATCATTTTTATTGTATATATAATGAATTAATACTAATAAACTGAAAATTCACAAAAACGTGGAAAAACGGCAAAATATTGCCTAATTCGATGATATTTTGATTAAATCATATAAAGGAAATGGGAATGATAAACGTCAAAATATTGCTAAATTCGATGATTTCTCGTACGAAACAAAATGCAAGAAAACTTGCTTAAAATGCAATATTATGCGAAATTCTGAGATTTGAAGGCCAAATCATATATCGTGATACTACATGAAATAGTATCGAAATATTGGTAAAAATGAATATATTTACGTAATATCAAACTATATGAAAAACGTGAAAAAAGTCACTATTATACCATATTTGAGGATTTTAACTTCGTATCATAAAGCGAGGTTTCGTACTCTTTAGATCCATGAAAAGACATATGACAATGTTGTTTCCAATACAAATTATAAAAATCAACGTGTTTTCATTAGAATTAACTAAAATGTTCCTGATTTTCCGTTTATATTACCGATGGAAGATGTACACGCATAACCGCTCTATTCCGGCTGAAACGTCGATATATGCAATAAAAACCGAACTTCTCCCCTTTTCAATATCTTACTCAGTATTTTAACGAGAAACAAATAGATGATTGAAAATGAAGTACTTAAGATTACTATCTAATCAATTATGTGTTTGCATCATTTTTATTGTATATTTAATGAATTAATACTAATAAACTGAAAATTCACAAAAACGTGGAAAAAACGGCAAAATATTGCCTAATTCGATGATATTTTGATTAAACCACATAAAGGAAAAGGGAATGATAAACGTCAAAATATTGCTAAATTCGATGATTTCTCGTACGAAACAAAATGCAAGAAAACTTGCTTAAAATGCAATATTATGCAAAATTCTGAAATTTGAAGGCCAAATCACATATCGTGATACTACATGAAATAGTATCGAAATATTGGTAAAAATTAATATATTTACGTAATATCAAACTACATGAAAAACGTGAAAAAAGTCACGATTATACCAAATTTGAGGATTTTAACTTCGAATCATAAAGCGAGGTTTCGTACTATTTAGATCCATGAAAAGACATATGACAATGTTGTTTCCAATACAAATTATAAAAATCAATGTGTTTTCATTAGAATTAACTAAAATGTTCCTGATTTTCCGTTTATATTACCGATGGAAGATGTCCACGTAAAACCGCTCTAATCTGGCTGAAACGTCGATATATGCAATAAAAACAGATCTTCCCCCCTTTTCAATATCTTAATCAGTATTTTAAAGAGAAACAAATAGATGATTGAAAATGAAGTATTTAAGGTTATAATCTAATCAATTATGTGTTTGCATCATTTTTATTGTATATTTATTGAGTTAATACTAATAAACTGAAAATTCACAAAAAAGTGGAAAAACGGCAAAATATTGCCTAATTCGATGATATTTTGATTAAATCACATAAACGAAAAGGGAATGATAAACGTCAAAATATTGCTAACTTCGATGATTTCTCGTACGAAACAAAATGCAAGAAAACTTGCTTAAAATGCAATATTATGCGAAATTCTGATATTTGAAGGCCAAATCACATATCGTGATACTACATGAAATAGTATCGAAATATTGGTAAAAATGAATATATTTAAGTAATATCAAACTACATGAAAAGCGTGAAAAAAGTCACTATTATACCAAATTTGAGGATTTTAACTTCGAATCATAAAGCGAGGTTTCGTACTATTTAGATCCATGAAAAGACATATGACAATGTTGTTTCCAATACAATTTATAAAAATCAATGTGTTTTCATTAGAATTAACTAAAATGTTCCTGATTTTCCGTTTATATTACCGATGGAAGATGTACACGCAAAACCGCTCTATTCCGACTGAAACGTCGATATATGCAATAAAAACCGAACTTCTCCCCTTTTCAATATCTTACTCAGTATTTTAACGAGAAACAAATAGATGATTGAAAATAAAGTATTTAAGGTTACTATTTAATCAATTATGTGTTTGCATCATTTTTATTGTATATTTATTGAGTTAATACTAATAAACTGAAAATTCACAAAAACGTGGAAAAAACGGCAAAATATTGCCTAATTCGATGATATTTTGATTAAATCACATAAAGGAAAAGGGAATGATAAACGTCAAAATATTGCTAAATTCGATGATTTCTCGTACGAAACAAAATGCAAGAAAACTTGCTTAAAATGCAATATTATGCGAAATTCTGAGATTTGAAGGCCAAATCACATATCGTGATACTACATGAAATAGTATCGAAATATTGGTAAAAATGAATATATTTACGTAATATCAAACTATATGAAAACCGTGAAAAAAGTCACGATTATACCAAATTTGAGGATTTTAACTTCGAATCATAAAGCGAGGTTTCGTACTATTTAGATCCATGAAAAGACACATGACAATGTTGTTTCCAATACAAATGATAAAAATCAATGTGTTTTCATTAGAATTAACTAAAATGTTCCTGATTTTCCGTTTATATTACCGATGAAAGATGTCCACGTAAAACCGCTCTAATCCGGCTGAAACGTCGATATATGCAATAAAAACAGATCTTCCCCCCTTTTCAATATCTTAATCAGTATTTTAAAGAGAAACAAATAGATGATTGAAAATGAAGTATTTAAGGTTATAATCTAATCAATTATGTGTTTGCATCATTTTTATTGTATATTTATTGAGTTAATACTAATAAACTGAAAATTCACAAAAACGTGGAAAAACGGCAAAATATTGCCTAATTCGATGATATTTTGATTAAATCACATAAAGGAAAAGGGAATGATAAAAGTCAAAATATTGCTAAATTCGATGATTTCTCGTACGAAACAAAATGCAAGAAAACTTGCTTAAAATGCAATATTATGCGAAATTCTGAGATTTGAAGGCCAAATCATATATCGTGATACTACATGAAATAGTATCGAAATATTGGTAAAAATGAATATATTTAGGTAATATCAAACTACATGAAAAACGTGAAAAAAGTCACTATTATACCAAATTTGAGGATTTTAACTTCGAATCATACTGCAAGGTTTCGTATTATTTAGATCCAAGAAAAGACATATGACAATGTTGTTTCCAATACAAATGATAAAAATCAATGTGTTTTCATTAGAATTAACTGAAATGTTCCTGATTTTCCGTTCATATTACCGATGGAAGATGTACACGTAAAACCGCTCTAATCCGGCTGAAACGTCGATATATGCAATAAAAACAGAATTTCTCCCCTTTTCAATATCTTACTCAGTATTTTAACGAGAAACAAATAGATGATTGAAAATGAAGTACTTAAGGTTACTATCTAATCAATTATGTGTTTGCATCATTTTTATTGTATATTTAATGAATTAATACTAATAAACTGAAAATTCACAAAAACGTGGAAAAACGGCAAAATATTGCCTAATTCGATGATATTTTGATTAAACCACATAAAGGAAAAGGGAATGATAAACGTCAAAATATTGCTAAATTCGATGATTTCTCGTACGAAACAAAATGCAAGAAAACTTGCTTAAAATGCAATATTATGCAAAATTCTGAGATTTGAAGGCCAAATCACATATCGTGATACTACATGAAATAGTATCGAAATATTGGTAAAAATGAATATATTTACGTAATATCAAACTACATGAAAAACGTGAAAAAAGTCACGATTATACCAAATTTGAGGATTTTAACTTCGAATCATAAAGCGAGGTTTCGTACTATTTAGATCCATGAAAAGACATATGACAATGTTGTTTCCAATACAAATTATAAAAATCAATGTGTTTTCATTAGAATTAACTAAAATGTTCCTGATTTTCCGTTTATATTACCGATGGAAGATGTCCACGTAAAACCGCTCTAATCTGGCTGAAACGTCGATATATGCAATAAAAACAGATCTTCCCCCCTTTTCAATATCTTAATCAGTATTTTAACGAGAAACAAATAGATGATTGAAAATGAAGTATTTAAGGTTACTATCTAATCAATTATGTGTTTGCATCATTTTTATTGTATATATAATGAATTAATACTAATAAACTGAAAATTCACAAAAACGTGGAAAAACGGCAAAATATTGCCTAATTCGATGATATTTTGATTAAATCATATAAAGGAAATGGGAATGATAAACGTCAAAATATTGCTAAATTCGATGATTTCTCGTACGAAACAAAATGCAAGAAAACTTGCTTAAAATGCAATATTATGCGAAATTCTGAGATTTGAAGGCCAAATCACATATCATGATACTACATGAAATAGTATCGAAATATTGGTAAAAATGAATATATTTACGTAATATCAAACTATATGAAAAACGTGAAAAAAGTCACTATTATACCAAATTTGAGGATTTTAACTTCGTATCATAAAGCGAGGTTTCGTACTCTTTAGATCCATGAAAAGACATATGACAATGTTGTTCCCAATACAAATTATAAAAATCAATGTGTTTTCATTAGAATTAACTAAAATGTTCCTGATTTTCCGTTTATATTACCGATGGAAGATGTACACGCATAACCGCTCTATTCCGGCTGAAACGTCGATATATGCAATAAAAACCGAACTTCTCCCCTTTTCAATATCTTACTCAGTATTTTAACGAGAAACAAATAGATGATTGAAAATGAAGTACTTAAGGTTACTATCTAATCAATTATGTGTTTGCATCATTTTTATTGTATATTTAATGAATTAATACTAATAAACTGAAAATTCACAAAAACGTGGAAAAACGGCAAAATATTGCCTAATTCGATGATATTTTTGATTAAACCACATAAAGGAAAAGGGAATGATAAACGTCAAAATATTGCTAAATTCGATGATTTCTCGTACGAAACAAAATGCAAGAAAACTTGCTTAAAATGCAATATTATGCAAAATTCTGAGATTTGAAGGCCAAATCACATATCGTGATACTACATGAAATAGTATCGAAATATTGGTAAAAATGAATATATTTACGTAATATCAAACTACATGAAAAACGTGAAAAAAGTCACGATTATACCAAATTTGAGGATTTTAACTTCGAATCATAAAGCGAGGTTTCGTACTATTTAGATCCATGAAAAGACATATGACAATGTTGTTTCCAATACAAATTATAAAAATCAATGTGTTTTCATTAGAATTAACTAAAATGTTCCTGATTTTCCGTTTATATTACCGATGGAAGATGTCCACGTAAAACCGCTCTAATCTGGCTGAAACGTCGATATATGCAATAAAAACAGATCTTCCCCCCTTTTCAATATCTTACTCAGTATTTTAACGAGAAACAAATAGATGATTGAAAATGAAGTATTTAAGGTTACTATTTAATCAATTATGTGTTTGCATCATTTTTATTGTATATTTATTGAGTTAATACTAATAAACTGAAAATTCACAAAAACGTGGAAAAACGGCAAAATATTGCCTAATTCGATGATATTTTGATTAAATCACATAAAGGAAAAGGGAATGATAAACGTCAAAATATTGCTAAATTCGATGATTTCTCGTACGAAACAAAATGCAAGAAAACTTGCTTAAAATGCAATATTATGCGAAATTCTGAGATTTGAAGGCCAAATCACATATCGTGATACTACATGAAATAGTATCGAAATATTGGTAAAAATGAATATATTTACGTAATATCAAACTATATGAAAACCGTGAAAAAAGTCACTATTATACCAAATTTGAGGATTTTAACTTCGAATCATACTGCAAGGTTTCGTATTATTTAGATCCAAGAAAAGACATATGACAATGTTGTTTCCAATACAAATGATAAAAATCAATGTGTTTTCATTAGAATTAACTGAAATGTTCCTGATTTTCCGTTCATATTACCGATGGAAGATGTACACGTAAAACCGCTCTAATCCGGCTGAAACGTCGATATATGCAATAAAAACAGAACTTCTCCCCTTTTCAATATCTTACTCAGTATTTTAACGAGAAACAAATAGATGATTGAAAATGAAGTACTTAAGGTTACTATCTAATCAATTATGTGTTTGCATCATTTTTATTGTATATTTAATGAATTAATACTAATAAACTGAAAATTCACAAAAACGTGGAAAAACGGCAAAATATTGCCTAATTCGATGATATTTTGATTAAACCACATAAAGGAAAAGGGAATGATAAACGTCAAAATATTGCTAAATTCGATGATTTCTCGTACGAAACAAAATGCAAGAAAACTTGCTTAAAATGCAATATTATGCAAAATTCTGAGATTTGAAGGCCAAATCACATATCGTGATACTACATGAAATAGTATCGAAATATTGGTAAAAATGAATATATTTACGTAATATCAAACTACATGAAAAACGTGAAAAAAGTCACGATTATACCAAATTTGAGGATTTTAACTTCGAATCATAAAGCGAGGTTTCGTACTATTTAGATCCATGAAAAGACATATGACAATGTTGTTTCCAATACAAATTATAAAAATCAATGTGTTTTCATTAGAATTAACTAAAATGTTCCTGATTTTCCGTTTATATTACCGATGGAAGATGTCCACGTAAAACCGCTCTAATCTGGCTGAAACGTCGATATATGCAATAAAAACAGATCTTCCCCCCTTTTCAATATCTTACTCAGTATTTTAACGAGAAACAAATAGATGATTGAAAATGAAGTATTTAAGGTTACTATTTAATCAATTATGTGTTTGCATCATTTTTATTGTATATTTATTGAGTTAATACTAATAAACTGAAAATTCACAAAAACGTGGAAAAACGGCAAAATATTGCCTAATTCGATGATATTTTGATTAAATCACATAAAGGAAAAGGGAATGATAAACGTCAAAATATTGCTAAATTCGATGATTTCTCGTACGAAACAAAATGCAAGAAAACTTGCTTAAAATGCAATATTATGCGAAATTCTGAGATTTGAAGGCCAAATCACATATCGTGATACTACATGAAATAGTATCGAAATATTGGTAAAAATGAATATATTTTCGTAATATCAAACTATATGAAAACCGTGAAAAAAGTCACTATTATACCAAATTTGAGGATTTTAACTTCGAATCATACTGCAAGGTTTCGTATTATTTAGATCCAAGAAAAGACATATGACAATGTTGTTTCCAATACAAATGATAAAAATCAATGTGTTTTCATTAGAATTAACTGAAATGTTCCTGATTTTCCGTTCATATTACCGATGGAAGATGTACACGTAAAACCGCTCTAATCCGGCTGAAACGTCGATATATGCAATAAAAACAGAACTTCTCCCCTTTTCAATATCTTACTCAGTATTTTAACGAGAAACAAATAGATGATTGAAAATGAAGTACTTAAGGTTACTATCTAATCAATTATGTGTTTGCATCATTTTTATTGTATATTTAATGAATTAATACTAATAAACTGAAAATTCACAAAAACGTGGAAAAACGGCAAAATATTGCCTAATTCGATGATATTTTGATTAAACCACATAAAGGAAAAGGGAATGATAAACGTCAAAATATTGCTAAATTCGATGATTTCTCGTACGAAACAAAATGCAAGAAAACTTGCTTAAAATGCAATATTATGCAAAATTCTGAGATTTGAAGGCCAAATCACATATCGTGATACTACATGAAATAGTATCGAAATATTGGTAAAAATGAATATATTTACGTAATATCAAACTACATGAAAAACGTGAAAAAAGTCACGATTATACCAAATTTGAGGATTTTAACTTCGAATCATAAAGCGAGGTTTCGTACTATTTAGATCCATGAAAAGACATATGACAATGTTGTTTCCAATACAAATTATAAAAATCAATGTGTTTTCATTAGAATTAACTAAAATGTTCCTGATTTTCCGTTTATATTACCGATGGAAGATGTCCACGTAAAACCGCTCTAATCTGGCTGAAACGTCGATATATGCAATAAAAAACAGATCTTCCCCCCTTTTCAATATCTTAATCAGTATTTTAACGAGAAACAAATAGATGATTGAAAATGAAGTATTTAAGGTTACTATCTAATCAATTATGTGTTTGCATCATTTTTATTGTATATATAATGAATTAATACTAATAAACTGAAAATTCACAAAAACGTGGAAAAACGGCAAAATATTGCCTAATTCGATGATATTTTGATTAAATCATATAAAGGAAATGGGAATGATAAACGTCAAAATATTGCTAAATTCGATGATTTCTCGTACGAAACAAAATGCAAGAAAACTTGCTTAAAATGCAATATTATGCGAAATTCTGAGATTTGAAGGCCAAATCACATATCCTGATACTACATGAAATAGTATCGAAATATTGGTAAAAATGAATATATTTACGTAATATCAAACTATATGAAAAACGTGAAAAAAGTCACTATTATACCAAATTTGAGGATTTTAACTTCGTATCATAAAGCGAGGTTTCGTACTCTTTAGATCCATGAAAAGACATATGACAATGTTGTTTCCAATACAAATTATAAAAATCAATGTGTTTTCATTAGAATTAACTAAAATGTTCCTGATTTTCCGTTTATATTACCGATGGAAGATGTACACGCATAACCGCTCTATTCCGGCTGAAACGTCGATATATGCAATAAAAACCGAACTTCTCCCCTTTTCAATATCTTACTCAGTATTTTAACGAGAAACAAATAGATGATTGAAAATGAAGTACTTAAGGTTACTATCTAATCAATTATGTGTTTGCATCATTTTTATTGTATATTTAATGAATTAATACTAATAAACTGAAAATTCACAAAAACGTGGAAAAACGGCAAAATATTGCCTAATTCGATGATATTTTGATTAAACCACATAAAGGAAAAGGGAATGATAAACGTCAAAATATTGCTAAATTCGATGATTTCTCGTACGAAACAAAATGCAAGAAAACTTGCTTAAAATGCAATATTATGCAAAATTCTGAGATTTGAAGGCCAAATCACATATCGTGATACTACATGAAATAGTATCGAAATATTGGTAAAAATGAATATATTTACGTAATATCAAACTACATGAAAAACGTGAAAAAAGTCACGATTATACCAAATTTGAGGATTTTAACTTCGAATCATAAAGCGAGGTTTCGTACTATTTAGATCCATGAAAAGACATATGACAATGTTGTTTCCAATACAAATTATAAAAATCAATGTGTTTTCATTAGAATTAACTAAAATGTTCCTGATTTTCCGTTTATATTACCGATGGAAGATGTCCACGTAAAACCGCTCTAATCTGGCTGAAACGTCGATATATGCAATAAAAACAGATCTTCCCCCCTTTTCAATATCTTACTCAGTATTTTAACGAGAAACAAATAGATGATTGAAAATGAAGTATTTAAGGTTACTATTTAATCAATTATGTGTTTGCATCATTTTTATTGTATATTTATTGAGTTAATACTAATAAACTGAAAATTCACAAAAACGTGGAAAAACGGCAAAATATTGCCTAATTCGATGATATTTTGATTAAATCACATAAAGGAAAAGGGAATGATAAACGTCAAAATATTGCTAAATTCGATGATTTCTCGTACGAAACAAAATGCAAGAAAACTTGCTTAAAATGCAATATTATGCGAAATTCTGAGATTTGAAGGCCAAATCACATATCGTGATACTACATGAAATAGTATCGAAATATTGGTAAAAATGAATATATTTTCGTAATATCAAACTATATGAAAACCGTGAAAAAAGTCACTATTATACCAAATTTGAGGATTTTAACTTCGAATCATACTGCAAGGTTTCGTATTATTTAGATCCAAGAAAAGACATATGACAATGTTGTTTCCAATACAAATGATAAAAATCAATGTGTTTTCATTAGAATTAACTGAAATGTTCCTGATTTTCCGTTCATATTACCGATGGAAGATGTACACGTAAAACCGCTCTAATCCGGCTGAAACGTCGATATATGCAATAAAAACAGAACTTCTCCCCTTTTCAATATCTTACTCAGTATTTTAACGAGAAACAAATAGATGATTGAAAATGAAGTACTTAAGGTTACTATCTAATCAATTATGTGTTTGCATCATTTTTATTGTATATTTAATGAATTAATACTAATAAACTGAAAATTCACAAAAACGTGGAAAAACGGCAAAATATTGCCTAATTCGATGATATTTTGATTAAACCACATAAAGGAAAAGGGAATGATAAACGTCAAAATATTGCTAAATTCGATGATTTCTCGTACGAAACAAAATGCAAGAAAACTTGCTTAAAATGCAATATTATGCAAAATTCTGAGATTTGAAGGCCAAATCACATATCGTGATACTACATGAAATAGTATCGAAATATTGGTAAAAATGAATATATTTACGTAATATCAAACTACATGAAAAACGTGAAAAAAGTCACGATTATACCAAATTTGAGGATTTTAACTTCGAATCATAAAGCGAGGTTTCGTACTATTTAGATCCATGAAAAGACATATGACAATGTTGTTTCCAATACAAATTATAAAAATCAATGTGTTTTCATTAGAATTAACTAAAATGTTCCTGATTTTCCGTTTATATTACCGATGGAAGATGTCCACGTAAAACCGCTCTAATCTGGCTGAAACGTCGATATATGCAATAAAAAACAGATCTTCCCCCCTTTTCAATATCTTAATCAGTATTTTAACGAGAAACAAATAGATGATTGAAAATGAAGTATTTAAGGTTACTATCTAATCAATTATGTGTTTGCATCATTTTTATTGTATATATAATGAATTAATACTAATAAACTGAAAATTCACAAAAACGTGGAAAAACGGCAAAATATTGCCTAATTCGATGATATTTTGATTAAATCATATAAAGGAAATGGGAATGATAAACGTCAAAATATTGCTAAATTCGATGATTTCTCGTACGAAACAAAATGCAAGAAAACTTGCTTAAAATGCAATATTATGCGAAATTCTGAGATTTGAAGGCCAAATCACATATCCTGATACTACATGAAATAGTATCGAAATATTGGTAAAAATGAATATATTTACGTAATATCAAACTATATGAAAAACGTGAAAAAAGTCACTATTATACCAAATTTGAGGATTTTAACTTCGTATCATAAAGCGAGGTTTCGTACTCTTTAGATCCATGAAAAGACATATGACAATGTTGTTTCCAATACAAATTATAAAAATCAATGTGTTTTCATTAGAATTAACTAAAATGTTCCTGATTTTCCGTTTATATTACCGATGGAAGATGTACACGCATAACCGCTCTATTCCGGCTGAAACGTCGATATATGCAATAAAAACCGAACTTCTCCCCTTTTCAATATCTTACTCAGTATTTTAACGAGAAACAAATAGATGATTGAAAATGAAGTACTTAAGGTTACTATCTAATCAATTATGTGTTTGCATCATTTTTATTGTATATTTAATGAATTAATACTAATAAACTGAAAATTCACAAAAACGTGGAAAAACGGCAAAATATTGCCTAATTCGATGATATTTTGATTAAACCACATAAAGGAAAAGGGAATGATAAACGTCAAAATATTGCTAAATTCGATGATTTCTCGTACGAAACAAAATGCAAGAAAACTTGCTTAAAATGCAATATTATGCAAAATTCTGAGATTTGAAGGCCAAATCACATATCGTGATACTACATGAAATAGTATCGAAATATTGGTAAAAATGAATATATTTACGTAATATCAAACTACATGAAAAACGTGAAAAAAGTCACGATTATTCCAAATTTGAGGATTTTAACTTCGAATCATAAAGCGAGGTTTCGTACTATTTAGATCCATGAAAAGACATATGACAATGTTGTTTCCAATACAAATTATAAAAATCAATGTGTTTTCATTAGAATTAACTAAAATGTTCCTGATTTTCCGTTTATATTACCGATGGAAGATGTCCACGTAAAACCGCTCTAATCTGGCTGAAACGTCGATATATGCAATAAAAACAGATCTTCCCCCCTTTTCAATATCTTACTCAGTATTTTAACGAGAAACAAATAGATGATTGAAAATGAAGTATTTAAGGTTACTATTTAATCAATTATGTGTTTGCATCATTTTTATTGTATATTTATTGAGTTAATACTAATAAACTGAAAATTCACAAAAACGTGGAAAAACGGCAAAATATTGCCTAATTCGATGATATTTTGATTAAATCACATAAAGGAAAAGGGAATGATAAACGTCAAAATATTGCTAAATTCGATGATTTCTCGTACGAAACAAAATGCAAGAAAACTTGCTTAAAATGCAATATTATGCGAAATTCTGAGATTTGAAGGCCAAATCACATATCGTGATACTACATGAAATAGTATCGAAATATTGGTAAAAATGAATATATTTACGTAATATCAAACTATATGAAAACCGTGAAAAAAGTCACGATTATACCAAATTTGAGGATTTTAACTTCGAATCATAAAGCGAGGTTTCGTACTATTTAGATCCATGAAAAGACATATGACAATGTTGTTTCCAATACAAATGATAAAAATCAATGTGTTTTCATTAGAATTAACTAAAATGTTCCTGATTTTCCGTTTATATTACCGATGAAAGATGTCCACGTAAAACCGCTCTAATCCGGCTGAAACGTCGATATATGCAATAAAAACAGATCTTCCCCCCTTTTCAATATCTTAATCAGTATTTTAACGAGAAACAAATAGATGATTGAAAATGAAGTATTTAAGGTTACTATCTAATCAATTATGTGTTTGCATCATTTTTATTGTATATATAATGAATTAATACTAATAAACTGAAAATTCACAAAAACGTGGAAAAACGGCAAAATATTGCCTAATTCGATGATATTTTGATTAAATCATATAAAGGAAATGGGAATGATAAACGTCAAAATATTGCTAAATTCGATGATTTCTCGTACGAAACAAAATGCAAGAAAACTTGCTTAAAATGCAATATTATGCGAAATTCTGAGATTTGAAGGCCAAATCATATATCGTGATACTACATGAAATAGTATCGAAATATTGGTAAAAATGAATATATTTACGTAATATCAAACTATATGAAAAACGTGAAAAAGTCACTATTATACCAAATTTGAGGATTTTAACTTCGTATCATAAAGCGAGGTTTCGTACTCTTTAGATCCATGAAAAGACATATGACAAGGTTGTTTCCAATACAAATTATAAAAATCAATGTGTTTTCATTAGAATTAACTAAAATGTTCCTGATTTTCCGTTTATATTACCGATGGAAGATGTACACGCATAACCGCTCTATTCCGGCTGAAACGTCGATATATGCAATAAAAACCGAACTTCTCCCCTTTTCAATATCTTACTCAGTATTTTAACGAGAAACAAATAGATGATTGAAAAAGAAGTACTTAAGGTTACTATCTAATCAATTATGTGTTTGCATCATTTTTATTGTATATTCATTGAGTTAATACTAATAAACTGAAAATTCACAAAAACGTGGAAAAACGGCAAAATATTGCCTAATTCGATGATATTTTGATTAAATCACATAAAGGAAAAGGGAATGATAAACGTCAAAATATTGCTAAATTCGATGATTTCTCGTACGAAACAAAATGCAAGAAAACTTGCTTAAAATGCAATATTATGCGAAATTCTGAGATTTGAATGCCAAATCACATATCGTGATACTACATGAAATAGTATCGAAATATTGGTAAAAATGAATATATTTACGTAATATCAAACTACATGAAAAACGTGAAAAAAGTCACGATTATACCAAATTTGAGGATTTTAACTTCGAATCATAATGCAAGGTTTCGTATTATTTAGATCCAAGAAAAGACATATGACAATGTTGTTTCCAATACAAATGATAAAAATCAATGTGTTTTCATTTGAATTAACTGAAATGTTCCTGATTTTCCGTTCATATTACCGATGGAAGATGTACACGTAAAACCGCTCTAATCCGGCTGAAAAGTCGATATATGCAATAAAAACAGAACTTCTCCCCTTTTCAATATCTTACTCAGTATTTTAAAGAGAAACAAATAGATGATTGTAAATGAAGTATTTAAGGTTATAATCTAATCAATTATGTGTTTGCATCATTTTTATTGTATATTTATTGAGTTAATACTAATAAACTGAAAATTCACAAAAACGTGGAAAAACGGCAAAATATTGCCTAATTCGATGATATTTTGATTAAATCACATAAAGGAAAAGGGAGTGATAAACGTCAAAATATTGCTAAATTCGATGATTTCTCGTACGAAACAAAATGCAAGAAAACTTGCTTAAAATGCAATATTTTGCGAAATTCTGAGATTTGAATGCCAAATCACATATCGTGATACTACATGAAATAGTATCGAAATATTGGTAAAAATGAATATATTTACGTAATATCAAACTACATGAAAAACGTGAAAAAAGTCACTATTATACCAAATTTGAGGATTTTAACTTCGAATCATAAAGCGAGGTATCGTACTATTTAGATCCATGAAAAGACATATGACAATGTGGTTTCCAATACAAATTATAAAAATCAATGTGTTTTCATTAGAATTAACTAAAATGTTCCTGATTTTCCGTTTATATTACCGATGGAAGATGTCCACGTAAAACCGCTCTAATCTGGCTGAAACGTCGATATATGCAATAAAAAACAGATCTTCCCCCCTTTTCAATATCTTAATCAGTATTTTAACGAGAAACAAATAGATGATTGAAAATGAAGTATTTAAGGTTACTATCTAATCAATTATGTGTTTGCATCATTTTTATTGTATATATAATGAATTAATACTAATAAACTGAAAATTCACAAAAACGTGGAAAAACGGCAAAATATTGCCTAATTCGATGATATTTTGATTAAATCATATAAAGGAAATGGGAATGATAAACGTCAAAATATTGCTAAATTCGATGATTTCTCGTACGAAACAAAATGCAAGAAAACTTGCTTAAAATGCAATATTATGCGAAATTCTGAGATTTGAAGGCCAAATCACATATCCTGATACTACATGAAATAGTATCGAAATATTGGTAAAAATGAATATATTTACGTAATATCAAACTATATGAAAAACGTGAAAAAAGTCACTATTATACCAAATTTGAGGATTTTAACTTCGTATCATAAAGCGAGGTTTCGTACTCTTTAGATCCATGAAAAGACATATGACAATGTTGTTTCCAATACAAATTATAAAAATCAATGTGTTTTCATTAGAATTAACTAAAATGTTCCTGATTTTCCGTTTATATTACCGATGGAAGATGTACACGCATAACCGCTCTATTCCGGCTGAAACGTCGATATATGCAATAAAAACCGAACTTCTCCCCTTTTCAATATCTTACTCAGTATTTTAACGAGAAACAAATAGATGATTGAAAATGAAGTACTTAAGGTTACTATCTAATCAATTATGTGTTTGCATCATTTTTATTGTATATTTAATGAATTAATACTAATAAACTGAAAATTCACAAAAACGTGGAAAAACGGCAAAATATTGCCTAATTCGATGATATTTTGATTAAACCACATAAAGGAAAAGGGAATGATAAACGTCAAAATATTGCTAAATTCGATGATTTCTCGTACGAAACAAAATGCAAGAAAACTTGCTTAAAATGCAATATTATGCAAAATTCTGAGATTTGAAGGCCAAATCACATATCGTGATACTACATGAAATAGTATCGAAATATTGGTAAAAATGAATATATTTACGTAATATCAAACTACATGAAAAACGTGAAAAAAGTCACGATTATACCAAATTTGAGGATTTTAACTTCGAATCATAAAGCGAGGTTTCGTACTATTTAGATCCATGAAAAGACATATGACAATGTTGTTTCCAATACAAATTATAAAAATCAATGTGTTTTCATTAGAATTAACTAAAATGTTCCTGATTTTCCGTTTATATTACCGATGGAAGATGTCCACGTAAAACCGCTCTAATCTGGCTGAAACGTCGATATATGCAATAAAAACAGATCTTCCCCCCTTTTCAATATCTTACTCAGTATTTTAACGAGAAACAAATAGATGATTGAAAATGAAGTATTTAAGGTTACTATTTAATCAATTATGTGTTTGCATCATTTTTATTGTATATTTATTGAGTTAATACTAATAAACTGAAAATTCACAAAAACGTGGAAAAACGGCAAAATATTGCCTAATTCGATGATATTTTGATTAAATCACATAAAGGAAAAGGGAATGATAAACGTCAAAATATTGCTAAATTCGATGATTTCTCGTACGAAACAAAATGCAAGAAAACTTGCTTAAAATGCAATATTATGCGAAATTCTGAGATTTGAAGGCCAAATCACATATCGTGATACTACATGAAATAGTATCGAAATATTGGTAAAAATGAATATATTTTCGTAATATCAAACTATATGAAAACCGTGAAAAAAGTCACTATTATACCAAATTTGAGGATTTTAACTTCGAATCATACTGCAAGGTTTCGTATTATTTAGATCCAAGAAAAGACATATGACAATGTTGTTTCCAATACAAATGATAAAAATCAATGTGTTTTCATTAGAATTAACTGAAATGTTCCTGATTTTCCGTTCATATTACCGATGGAAGATGTACACGTAAAACCGCTCTAATCCGGCTGAAACGTCGATATATGCAATAAAAACAGAACTTCTCCCCTTTTCAATATCTTACTCAGTATTTTAACGAGAAACAAATAGATGATTGAAAATGAAGTACTTAAGGTTACTATCTAATCAATTATGTGTTTGCATCATTTTTATTGTATATTTAATGAATTAATACTAATAAACTGAAAATTCACAAAAACGTGGAAAAACGGCAAAATATTGCCTAATTCGATGATATTTTGATTAAACCACATAAAGGAAAAGGGAATGATAAACGTCAAAATATTGCTAAATTCGATGATTTCTCGTACGAAACAAAATGCAAGAAAACTTGCTTAAAATGCAATATTATGCAAAATTCTGAGATTTGAAGGCCAAATCACATATCGTGATACTACATGAAATAGTATCGAAATATTGGTAAAAATGAATATATTTACGTAATATCAAACTACATGAAAAACGTGAAAAAAGTCACGATTATACCAAATTTGAGGATTTTAACTTCGAATCATAAAGCGAGGTTTCGTACTATTTAGATCCATGAAAAGACATATGACAATGTTGTTTCCAATACAAATTATAAAAATCAATGTGTTTTCATTAGAATTAACTAAAATGTTCCTGATTTTCCGTTTATATTACCGATGGAAGATGTCCACGTAAAACCGCTCTAATCTGGCTGAAACGTCGATATATGCAATAAAAAACAGATCTTCCCCCCTTTTCAATATCTTAATCAGTATTTTAACGAGAAACAAATAGATGATTGAAAATGAAGTATTTAAGGTTACTATCTAATCAATTATGTGTTTGCATCATTTTTATTGTATATATAATGAATTAATACTAATAAACTGAAAATTCACAAAAACGTGGAAAAACGGCAAAATATTGCCTAATTCGATGATATTTTGATTAAATCATATAAAGGAAATGGGAATGATAAACGTCAAAATATTGCTAAATTCGATGATTTCTCGTACGAAACAAAATGCAAGAAAACTTGCTTAAAATGCAATATTATGCGAAATTCTGAGATTTGAAGGCCAAATCACATATCCTGATACTACATGAAATAGTATCGAAATATTGGTAAAAATGAATATATTTACGTAATATCAAACTATATGAAAAACGTGAAAAAAGTCACTATTATACCAAATTTGAGGATTTTAACTTCGTATCATAAAGCGAGGTTTCGTACTCTTTAGATCCATGAAAAGACATATGACAATGTTGTTTCCAATACAAATTATAAAAATCAATGTGTTTTCATTAGAATTAACTAAAATGTTCCTGATTTTCCGTTTATATTACCGATGGAAGATGTACACGCATAACCGCTCTATTCCGGCTGAAACGTCGATATATGCAATAAAAACCGAACTTCTCCCCTTTTCAATATCTTACTCAGTATTTTAACGAGAAACAAATAGATGATTGAAAATGAAGTACTTAAGGTTACTATCTAATCAATTATGTGTTTGCATCATTTTTATTGTATATTTAATGAATTAATACTAATAAACTGAAAATTCACAAAAACGTGGAAAAACGGCAAAATATTGCCTAATTCGATGATATTTTGATTAAACCACATAAAGGAAAAGGGAATGATAAACGTCAAAATATTGCTAAATTCGATGATTTCTCGTACGAAACAAAATGCAAGAAAACTTGCTTAAAATGCAATATTATGCAAAATTCTGAGATTTGAAGGCCAAATCACATATCGTGATACTACATGAAATAGTATCGAAATATTGGTAAAAATGAATATATTTACGTAATATCAAACTACATGAAAAACGTGAAAAAAGTCACGATTATTCCAAATTTGAGGATTTTAACTTCGAATCATAAAGCGAGGTTTCGTACTATTTAGATCCATGAAAAGACATATGACAATGTTGTTTCCAATACAAATTATAAAAATCAATGTGTTTTCATTAGAATTAACTAAAATGTTCCTGATTTTCCGTTTATATTACCGATGGAAGATGTCCACGTAAAACCGCTCTAATCTGGCTGAAACGTCGATATATGCAATAAAAACAGATCTTCCCCCCTTTTCAATATCTTACTCAGTATTTTAACGAGAAACAAATAGATGATTGAAAATGAAGTATTTAAGGTTACTATTTAATCAATTATGTGTTTGCATCATTTTTATTGTATATTTATTGAGTTAATACTAATAAACTGAAAATTCACAAAAACGTGGAAAAACGGCAAAATATTGCCTAATTCGATGATATTTTGATTAAATCACATAAAGGAAAAGGGAATGATAAACGTCAAAATATTGCTAAATTCGATGATTTCTCGTACGAAACAAAATGCAAGAAAACTTGCTTAAAATGCAATATTATGCGAAATTCTGAGATTTGAAGGCCAAATCACATATCGTGATACTACATGAAATAGTATCGAAATATTGGTAAAAATGAATATATTTACGTAATATCAAACTATATGAAAACCGTGAAAAAAGTCACGATTATACCAAATTTGAGGATTTTAACTTCGAATCATAAAGCGAGGTTTCGTACTATTTAGATCCATGAAAAGACATATGACAATGTTGTTTCCAATACAAATGATAAAAATCAATGTGTTTTCATTAGAATTAACTAAAATGTTCCTGATTTTCCGTTTATATTACCGATGAAAGATGTCCACGTAAAACCGCTCTAATCCGGCTGAAACGTCGATATATGCAATAAAAACAGATCTTCCCCCCTTTTCAATATCTTAATCAGTATTTTAACGAGAAACAAATAGATGATTGAAAATGAAGTATTTAAGGTTACTATCTAATCAATTATGTGTTTGCATCATTTTTATTGTATATATAATGAATTAATACTAATAAACTGAAAATTCACAAAAACGTGGAAAAACGGCAAAATATTGCCTAATTCGATGATATTTTGATTAAATCATATAAAGGAAATGGGAATGATAAACGTCAAAATATTGCTAAATTCGATGATTTCTCGTACGAAACAAAATGCAAGAAAACTTGCTTAAAATGCAATATTATGCGAAATTCTGAGATTTGAAGGCCAAATCATATATCGTGATACTACATGAAATAGTATCGAAATATTGGTAAAAATGAATATATTTACGTAATATCAAACTATATGAAAAACGTGAAAAAGTCACTATTATACCAAATTTGAGGATTTTAACTTCGTATCATAAAGCGAGGTTTCGTACTCTTTAGATCCATGAAAAGACATATGACAAGGTTGTTTCCAATACAAATTATAAAAATCAATGTGTTTTCATTAGAATTAACTAAAATGTTCCTGATTTTCCGTTTATATTACCGATGGAAGATGTACACGCATAACCGCTCTATTCCGGCTGAAACGTCGATATATGCAATAAAAACCGAACTTCTCCCCTTTTCAATATCTTACTCAGTATTTTAACGAGAAACAAATAGATGATTGAAAAAGAAGTACTTAAGGTTACTATCTAATCAATTATGTGTTTGCATCATTTTTATTGTATATTCATTGAGTTAATACTAATAAACTGAAAATTCACAAAAACGTGGAAAAACGGCAAAATATTGCCTAATTCGATGATATTTTGATTAAATCACATAAAGGAAAAGGGAATGATAAACGTCAAAATATTGCTAAATTCGATGATTTCTCGTACGAAACAAAATGCAAGAAAACTTGCTTAAAATGCAATATTATGCGAAATTCTGAGATTTGAATGCCAAATCACATATCGTGATACTACATGAAATAGTATCGAAATATTGGTAAAAATGAATATATTTACGTAATATCAAACTACATGAAAAACGTGAAAAAAGTCACGATTATACCAAATTTGAGGATTTTAACTTCGAATCATAATGCAAGGTTTCGTATTATTTAGATCCAAGAAAAGACATATGACAATGTTGTTTCCAATACAAATGATAAAAATCAATGTGTTTTCATTTGAATTAACTGAAATGTTCCTGATTTTCCGTTCATATTACCGATGGAAGATGTACACGTAAAACCGCTCTAATCCGGCTGAAAAGTCGATATATGCAATAAAAACAGAACTTCTCCCCTTTTCAATATCTTACTCAGTATTTTAAAGAGAAACAAATAGATGATTGTAAATGAAGTATTTAAGGTTATAATCTAATCAATTATGTGTTTGCATCATTTTTATTGTATATTTATTGAGTTAATACTAATAAACTGAAAATTCACAAAAACGTGGAAAAACGGCAAAATATTGCCTAATTCGATGATATTTTGATTAAATCACATAAAGGAAAAGGGAGTGATAAACGTCAAAATATTGCTAAATTCGATGATTTCTCGTACGAAACAAAATGCAAGAAAACTTGCTTAAAATGCAATATTTTGCGAAATTCTGAGATTTGAATGCCAAATCACATATCGTGATACTACATGAAATAGTATCGAAATATTGGTAAAAATGAATATATTTACGTAATATCAAACTACATGAAAAACGTGAAAAAAGTCACTATTATACCAAATTTGAGGATTTTAACTTCGAATCATAAAGCGAGGTATCGTACTATTTAGATCCATGAAAAGACATATGACAATGTGGTTTCCAATACAAATTATAAAAATCAATGTGTTTTCATTAGAATTAACTAAAATGTTCCTGATTTTCCGTTTATATTACCGATGGAAGATGTACACGCAAAACCGCTCTATTCCGGCTGAAACGTCGATATATGCAATAAAAACCGAATTTCTCCCCTTTTCAATATCTTACTCAGTATTTTAACGAGAAACAAATAGATGATTGAAAATGAAGTATTTAAGGTTACTATCTAATCAATTATGTGTTTGCATCATTTTTATTGTATATTTAATGAATTAATACTAATAAACTGAAAATTCACAAAAACGTGGAAAAACGGCAAAATATTGCCTAATTCGATGATATTTTGATTAAATCACATAAAGGAAAAGGGAATGATAAACGTCAAAATATTGCTAAATTCGATGATTTCTCGTACGAAACAAAATGCAAGAAAACTTGCTTAAAATGCAATATTATGCGAAATTCTGAGATTTGAAGGCCAAATCACATATCGTGATACTACATGAAATAGTATCGAAATATTGGTAAAAATGAATATATTTACGTAATATCAAACTACATGAAAAACGTGAAAAAAGTCACGATTATACCAAATTTGAGGATTTTAACTTCGAATCATAATGCAAGGTTTCGTATTATTTAGATCCAAGAAAAGACATATGACAATGTTGTTTCCAATACAAATGATAAAAATCAATGTGTTTTCATTAGAATTAACTGAAATGTTCCTGATTTTCCGTTCATATTACCGATGGAAGATGTACACGTAAAACCGCTCTAATCCGGCTGAAACGTCGATATATGCATTAAAAACAGAACTTCTCCCCTTTTCAATATCTTACTCAGTATTTTAAAGAGAAACAAATAGATGATTGTAAATGAAGTATTTAAGGTTATAATCTAATCAATTATGTGTTTGCATCATTTTTATTGTATATTTATTGAGTTAATACTAATAAACTGAAAATTCACAAAAACGTGGAAAAACGGCAAAATATTGCCTAATTCGATGATATTTTGATTAAATCACATAAAGGAAAAGGGAATGATAAACGTCAAAATATTGCTAAATTCGATGATTTCTCGTACGAAACAAAATGCAAGAAAACTTGCTTAAAATGCAATATTATGCGAAATTCTGAGATTTGAAGGCCAAATCACATATCGTGATACTACATGAAATAGTATCGAAATATTGGTAAAAATGAATATATTTACGTAATATCAAACTACATGAAAAACGTGAAAAAAGTCACGATTATACCAAATTTGAGGATTTTAACTTCGAATCATAAAGCGAGGTATCGTACTATTTAGATCCATGAAAAGACATATGACAATGTTGTTTCCAATACAAATGATAAAAATCAATGTGTTTTCATTAGAATTAACTGAAATGTTCCTGATTTTCCGTTCATATTACCGATGGAAGATGTACACGCAAAACCGCTCTATTCCGGCTGAAACGTCGATATATGCAATAAAAACAGAACTTCTCCCCTTTTCAATATCTTACTCAGTATTTTAAAGAGAAACAAATAGATGATTGTAAATGAAGTATTTAAGGTTATAATCTAATCAATTATGTGTTTGCATCATTTTTATTGTATATTTATTGAGTTAATACTAATAAACTGAAAATTCACAAAAACGTGGAAAAACGGCAAAATATTGCCTAATTCGATGATATTTTGATTAAATCACATAAAGGAAAAGGGAATGATAAACGTCAAAATATTGCTAAATTCGATGATTTCTCGTACGAAACAAAATGCAAGAAAACTTGCTTAAAATGCAATATTATGCGAAATTCTGAGATTTGAATGCCAAATCACATATCGTGATACTACATGAAATAGTATCGAAATATTGGTAAAAATGAATATATTTACGTAATATCAAACTACATGAAAAACGTGAAAAAAGTCACTATTATACCAAATTTGAGGATTTTAACTTCGAATCATAAAGCGAGGTTTCGTACTATTTAGATCCATGAAAAGACATATGACAATGTGGTTTCCAATACAAATTATAAAAATCAATGTGTTTTCATTAGAATTAACTAAAATGTTCCTGATTTTCCGTTTATATTACCGATGGAAGATGTACACGAAAACCGCTCTATTCCGGCTGAAACGTCGATATATGCAACAAAAACCGAACTTCTCCCCTTTTCAATATCTTACTCAGTATTTTAACGAGAAACAAATAGATGATTGAAAATGAAGTATTTAAAGTTACTATCTAATCAATTATGTGTTTGCATCATTTTTATTGTATATTTAATGAATTAATACTAATAAACTGAAAATTCACAAAAACGTGGAAAAACGGCAAAATATTGCCTAATTCGATGATATTTTGATTAAATCACATAAAGGAAAAGGGAATGATAATCGTCAAAATATTGCTAAATTCGATGATTTCTCGTACGAAACAAAATGCAAGAAAACTTGCTTAAAATGCAATATTATGCGAAATTATGAGATTTGAAGGCCAAATCACATATCGTGATACTACATGAAATAGTATCGAAATATTGGTAAAAATGAATATATTTACGTAATATCAAACTACATGAAAAACGTGAAAAAAGTCACGATTATACCAAATTTGAGGATTTTAACTTCGAATCATAATGCAAGGTTTCGTATTATTTAGATCCAAGAAAAGACATATGACAATGTTGTTTCCAATACAAATGATAAAAATCAATGTGTTTTCATTAGAATTAACTGAAATGTTCCTGATTTTCCGTTCATATTACCGATGGAAGATGTACACGTAAAACCGCTCTAATCCGGCTGAAACGTCGATATATGCAATAAAAACAGAACTTCTCCCCTTTTCAATATCTTACTCAGTATTTTAAAGAGAAACAAATAGATGATTGTAAATGAAGTATTTAAGGTTATAATCTAATCAATTATGTGTTTGCATCATTTTTATTGTATATTTATTGAGTTAATACTAATAAACTGAAAATTCACAAAAACGTGGAAAAACGGCAAAATATTGCCTAATTCGATGATATTTTGATTAAATCACATAAAGGAAAAGGGAATGATAAACGTCAAAATATTGCTAAATTCGATGATTTCTCGTACGAAACAAAATGCAAGAAAACTTGCTTAAAATGCAATATTATGCGAAATTCTGAGATTTGAAGGCCAAATCACATATCGTGATACTACATGAAATAGTATCGAAATATTGGTAAAAATGAATATATTTACGTAATATCAAACTACATGAAAAACGTGAAAAAAGTCACGATTATACCAAATTTGAGGATTTTAACTTCGAATCATAAAGCGAGGTATCGTACTATTTAGATCCATGAAAAGACATATGACAATGTGGTTTCCAATACAAATTATAAAAATCAATGTGTTTTCATTAGAATTAACTAAAATGTTCCTGATTTTCCGTTTATATTACCGATGGAAGATGTACACGCAAAACCGCTCTATTCCGGCTGAAACGTCGATATATGCAATAAAAACCGAATTTCTCCCCTTTTCAATATCTTACTCAGTATTTTAACGAGAAACAAATAGATGATTGAAAATGAAGTATTTAAGGTTACTATCTAATCAATTATGTGTTTGCATCATTTTTATTGTATATTTAATGAATTAATACTAATAAACTGAAAATTCACAAAAACGTGGAAAAACGGCAAAATATTGCCTAATTCGATGATATTTTGATTAAATCACATAAAGGAAAAGGGAATGATAAACGTCAAAATATTGCTAAATTCGATGGTTTCTCGTACGAAACAAAATGCAAGAAAACTTGCTTAAAATGCAATATTATGCGAAATTCTGAGATTTGAAGGCCAAATCACATATAGTGATACAACATGAAATAGTATCGAAATATTGGTAAAAATGAATATATTTACGTAATATCAAACTACATGAAAAACGTGAAAAAAGTCACGATTATACCAAATTTGAGGATTTTAACTTCGAATCATAATGCAAGGTTTCGTATTATTTAGATCCAAGAAAAGACATATGACAATGTTGTTTCCAATACAAATGATAAAAATCAATGTGTTTTCATTAGAATTAACTGAAATGTTCCTGATTTTCCGTTCATATTACCGATGGAAGATGTACACGTAAAACCGCTCTAATCCGGCTGAAACGTCGATATATGCATTAAAAACAGAACTTCTCCCCTTTTCAATATCTTACTCAGTATTTTAAAGAGAAACAAATAGATGATTGTAAATGAAGTATTTAAGGTTATAATCTAATCAATTATGTGTTTGCATCATTTTTATTGTATATTTATTGATTTAATACTAATAAACTGAAAATTCACAAAAACGTGGAAAAACGGCAAAATATTGCCTAATTCGATGTTATTTTGATTAAATCACATAAAGGAAAAGGGAATGATAAACGTCAAAATATTGCTAAATTCGATGATTTCTCGTACGAAACAAAATGCAAGAAAACTTGCTTAAAATGCAATATTATGCGAAATTCTGAGATTTGAAGGCCAAATCACATATCGTGATACTACATGAAATAGTATCGAAATATTGGTAAAAATGAATATATTTACGTAATATCAAACTACATGAAAAACGTGAAAAAAGTCACGATTATACCTAATTTGAGGATTTTAACTTCGAATCATAAAGCGAGGTTTCGTACTATTTAGATCCATGAAAAGACATATGACAATGTTGTTTCCAATACAAATTATAAAAATCAATGCGTTTTCATTAGAATTAACTAAAATGTTCCTGATTTTCCGTTTATATTACCGATGGAAGATGTACACGCAAAACCGCTCTATTCCGGCTGAAACGTCGATATATGCAATATAAACCGAACTTCTCCCCTTTTCAATATCTTACTCAGTATTTTAACGAGAAACAAATAGATGATTGAAAATGAAGTATTTAAGGTTACTATTTAATCAATTATGTGTTTTCATCATTTTTATTGTATATTTATTGAGTTAATACTAATAAACTGAAAATTCACAAAAACGTGGAAAAACGGCAAAATATTGCCTAATTCGATGATATTTTGATTAAATCACATAAAGGAAAAGGGAATGATAAACGTCAAAATATTGCTAAATTCGATGATTTCTCGTACGAAACAAAATGCAAGAAAACTTGCTTAAAATGCAATATTATGCGAAATTATGAAATTTGAAGGCCAAATCACATATCGTGATACTACATGAAATAGTATCGAAATATTGGTAAACATGAATATATTTACGTAATATCAAACTACATGAAAAACGTGAAAAAAGTCACGATTATACCAAATTTGAGGATTTTAACTTCGAATCATAATGCAAGGTTTCGTATTATTTAGATCCAAGAAAAGACATGACAATGTTGTTTCCAATACAAATGATAAAAATCAATGTGTTTTCATTAGAATTAACTGAAATGTTCCTGATTTTCCGTTCATATTACCGATGGAAGATGTACACGTAAAACCGCTCTAATCCGGCTGAAACGTCGATATATGCATTAAAAACAGAACTTCTCCCCTTTTCAATATCTTACTCAGTATTTTAAAGAGAAACAAATAGATGATTGTAAATGAAGTATTTAAGGTTATAATCTAATCAATTATGTGTTTGCATCATTTTTATTGTATATTTATTGAGTTAATACTAATAAACTGAAAATTCACAAAAACGTGGAAAAACGGCAAAATATTGCCTAATTCGATGATATTTTGATTAAATCACATAAAGGAAAAGGGAATGATAAACGTCAAAATATTGCTAAATTCGATGATTTCTCGTACGAAACAAAATGCAAGAAAACTTGCTTAAAATGCAATATTATGCGAAATTCTGAGATTTGAAGGCCAAATCACATATCGTGATACTACATGAAATAGTATCGAAATATTGGTAAAAATGAATATATTTACGTAATATCAAACTACATGAAAAACGTGAAAAAAGTCACGATTATACCAAATTTGAGGATTTTAACTTCGAATCATAATGCAAGGTTTCGTATTATTTAGATCCAAGAAAAGACATATGACAATGTTGTTTCCAATACAAATGATAAAAATCAATGTGTTTTCATTAGAATTAACTGAAATGTTCCTGATTTTCCGTTCATATTACCGATGGAAGATGTACACGTAAAACCGCTCTAATCCGGCTGAAACGTCGATATATGCATTAAAAACAGAACTTCTCCCCTTTTCAATATCTTACTCAGTATTTTAAAGAGAAACAAATAGATGATTGTAAATGAAGTATTTAAGGTTATAATCTAATCAATTATGTGTTTGCATCATTTTTATTGTATATTTATTGATTTAATACTAATAAACTGAAAATTCACAAAAACGTGGAAAAACGGCAAAATATTGCCTAATTCGATGATATTTTGATTAAATCACATAAAGGAAAAGGGAATGATAAACGTCAAAATATTGCTAAATTCGATGATTTCTCGTACGAAACAAAATGCAAGAAAACTTGCTTAAAATGCAATATTATGCGAAATTCTGAGATTTGAAGGCCAAATCACATATCGTGATACTACATGAAATAGTATCGAAATATTGGTAAAAATGAATATATTTACGTAATATCAAACTACATGAAAAACGTGAAAAAAGTCACGATTATACCTAATTTGAGGATTTTAACTTCGAATCATAAAGCGAGGTTTCGTACTATTTAGATCCATGAAAAGACATATGACAATGTTGTTTCCAATACAAATTATAAAAATCAATGTGTTTTCATTAGAATTAACTAAAATGTTCCTGATTTTCCGTTTATATTACCGATGGAAGATGTACACGCAAAACCGCTCTATTCCGGCTGAAACGTCGATATATGCAATAAAAACCGAATTTCTCCCCTTTTCAATATCTTACTCAGTATTTTAACGAGAAACAAATAGATGATTGAAAATGAAGTATTTAAGGTTACTATCTAATCAATTATGTGTTTGCATCATTTTTATTGTATATTTAATGAATTAATACTAATAAACTGAAAATTCACAAAAACGTGGAAAAACGGCAAAATATTGCCTAATTCGATGATATTTTGATTAAATCACATAAAGGAAAAGGGAATGATAAACGTCAAAATATTGCTAAATTCGATGATTTCTCGTACGAAACAAAATGCAAGAAAACTTGCTTAAAATGCAATATTATGCGAAATTCTGAGATTTGAAGGCCAAATCACATATAGTGATACTACATGAAATAGTATCGAAATATTGGTAAAAATGAATATATTTACGTAATATCAAACTACATGAAAAACGTGAAAAAAGTCACGATTATACCAAATTTGAGGATTTTAACTTCGAATCATAATGCAAGGTTTCGTATTATTTAGATCCAAGAAAAGACATATGACAATGTTGTTTCCAATACAAATGATAAAAATCAATGTGTTTTCATTAGAATTAACTGAAATGTTCCTGATTTTCCGTTCATATTACCGATGGAAGATGTACACGTAAAACCGCTCTAATCCGGCTGAAACGTCGATATATGCATTAAAAACAGAACTTCTCCCCTTTTCAATATCTTACTCAGTATTTTAAAGAGAAACAAATAGATGATTGTAAATGAAGTATTTAAGGTTATAATCTAATCAATTATGTGTTTGCATCATTTTTATTGTATATTTATTGATTTAATACTAATAAACTGAAAATTCACAAAAACGTGGAAAAACGGCAAAATAATGCCTAATTCGATGATATTTTGATTAAATCACATAAAGGAAAAGGGAATGATAAACGTCAAAATATTGCTAAATTCGATGATTTCTCGTACGAAACAAAATGCAAGAAAACTTGCTTAAAATGCAATATTATGCGAAATTCTGAGATTTGAAGGCCAAATCACATATCGTGATACTACATGAAATAGTATCGAAATATTGGTAAAAATGAATATATTTACGTAATATCAAACTACATGAAAAACGTGAAAAAAGTCACGATTATACCTAATTTGAGGATTTTAACTTCGAATCATAAAGCGAGGTTTCGTACTATTTAGATCCATGAAAAGACATATGACAATGTTGTTTCCAATACAAATTATAAAAATCAATGCGTTTTCATTAGAATTAACTAAAATGTTCCTGATTTTCCGTTTATATTACCGATGGAAGATGTACACGCAAAACCGCTCTATTCCGGCTGAAACGTCGATATATGCAATATAAACCGAACTTCTCCCCTTTTCAATATCTTACTCAGTATTTTAACGAGAAACAAATAGATGATTGAAAATGAAGTATTTAAGGTTACTATTTAATCAATTATGTGTTTTCATCATTTTTATTGTATATTTATTGAGTTAATACTAATAAACTGAAAATTCACAAAAACGTGGAAAAACGGCAAAATATTGCATAATTCGATGATATTTTGATTAAATCACATAAAGGAAAAGGGAATGATAAACGTCAAAATATTGCTAAATTCGATGATTTCTCGTACGAAACAAAATGCAAGAAAACTTGCTTAAAATGCAATATTATGCGAAATTATGAAATTTGAAGGCCAAATCACATATCGTGATACTACATGAAATAGTATCGAAATATTGGTAAACATGAATATATTTACGTAATATCAAACTACATGAAAAACGTGAAAAAAGTCACGATTATACCAAATTTGAGGATTTTAACTTCGAATCATAATGCAAGGTTTCGTATTATTTAGATCCAAGAAAAGACATATGACAATGTTGTTTCCAATACAAATGATAAAAATCAATGTGTTCTCATTAGAATTAACTGAAATGTTCCTGATTTTCCGTTCATATTACCGATGGAAGATGTACACGTAAAACCGCTCTAATCCGGCTGAAACGTCGATATATGCAATAAAAACAGAACTTCTCCCCTTTTCAATATCTTACTCAGTATTTTAAAGAGAAACAAATAGATGATTGTAAATGAAGTATTTAAGGTTATAATCTAATCAATTATGTGTTTGCATCATTTTTATTGTATATTTATTGAGTTAATACTAATAAACTGAAAATTCACAAAAACGTGGAAAAACGGCAAAATATTGCCTAATTCGATGATATTTTGATTAAATCACATAAAGGAAAAGGGAATGATAAACGTCAAAATATTGCTAAATTCGATGATTTCTCGTACGAAACAAAATGCAAGAAAACTTGCTTAAAATGCAATATTATGCGAAATTCTGAGATTTGAAGGCCAAATCACATATCGTGATACTACATGAAATAGTATCGAAATATTGGTAAAAATGAATATATTTACGTAATATCAAACTACATGAAAAACGTGAAAAAAGTCACGATTATACCAAATTTGAGGATTTTAACTTCGAATCATAAAGCGAGGTTTCGTACTATTTAGATCCATGAAAAGACATATGACAATGTGGTTTCCAATACAAATTATAAAAATCAATGTGTTTTCATTAGAATTAACTAAAATGTTCCTGATTTTCCGTTTATATTACCGATGGAAGATATACGCGCAAAACCGCTCTATTCCGGCTGAAACGTCGATATATGCAATAAAAACCGAATTTCTCCCCTTTTCAATATCTTACTCAGTATTTTAACGAGAAACAAATAGATGATTGAAAATGAAGTATTTAAGGTTACTATCTAATCAATTATGTGTTTGCATCATTTTTATTGTATATTTAATGAATTAATACTAATAAACTGAAAATTCACAAAAACGTGGAAAAACGGCAAAATATTGCCTAATTCGATGATATTTTGATTAAATCACATAAAGGAAAAGGGAATGATAAACGTCAAAATATTGCTAAATTCGATGATTTCTCGTACGAAACAAAATGCAAGAAAACTTGCTTAAAATGCAATATTATGCGAAATTCTGAGATTTGAAGGCCAAATCACATATCGTGATACTACATGAAATAGTATCGAAATATTGGTAAAAATGAATATATTTACGTAATATCAAACTACATGAAAAACGTGAAAAAGTCACGATTATACCAAATTTGAGGATTTTAACTTCGAATCATAATGCAAGGTTTCGTATTATTTAGATCCAAGAAAAGACATATGACAATGTTGTTTCCAATACAAATGATAAAAATCAATGTGTTTTCATTAGAATTAACTGAAATGTTCCTGATTTTCCGTTCATATTACCGATGGAAGATGTACACGTAAAACCGCTCTAATCCGGCTGAAACGTCGATATATGCATTAAAAACAGAACTTCTCCCCTTTTCAATATCTTACTCAGTATTTTAAAGAGAAACAAATAGATGATTGTAAATGAAGTATTTAAGGTTATAATCTAATCAATTATGTGTTTGCATCATTTTTATTGTATATTTATTGAGTTAATACTAATAAACTGAAAATTCACAAATACGTGGAAAAACGGCAAAATATTGCCTAATTCGATGATATTTTGATTAAATCACATAAAGGAAAAGGGAATGATAAACGTCAAAATATTGCTAAATTCGATGATTTCTCGTACGAAACAAAATGCAAGAAAACTTGCTTAAAATGCAATATTATGCGAAATTCTGAGATTTGAAGGCCAAATCACATATCGTGATACTACATGAAATAGTATCGAAATATTGGTAAAAATGAATATATTTACGTAATATCAAACTACATGAAAAACGTGAAAAAAGTCACGATTATACCTAATTTGAGGATTTTAACTTCGAATCATAAAGCGAGGTTTCGTACTATTTAGATCCATGAAAAGACATATGACAATGTTGTTTCCAATACAAATTATAAAAATCAATGTGTTTTCATTAGAATTAACTAAAATGTTCCTGATTTTCCGTTTATATTACCGATGGAAGATGTACACGCAAAACCGCTCTATTCCGGCTGAAACGTCGATATATGCAATAAAAACCGAATTTCTCCCCTTTTCAATATCTTACTCAGTATTTTGACGAGAAACAAATAGATGATTGAAAATGAAGTATTTAAGGTTACTATCTAATCAATTATGTGTTTGCATCATTTTTATTGTATATTTAATGAGTAATAATAATTTATTTAATTTTTTTATTTAATCATTTTTATTGTATATTTAATGAGTAATTAATAATTTATTTAATTTTTTTATTTATATTTAATAATTATATTTATTAATGTATATTTAATATGATAATGATACTAATAAACTGAAAATTCACAAAAACGTGGAAAAACGGCAAAATATTGCCTAATTCGATGATATTTTGATTAAATCACATAAAAGAAAAGGGAATGATAAACGTCAAAATATTGCTAAATTCGATGATTTCTCGTACGAAACACAATGCAAGAAAACTTGCTTAAAATGCAATATTATGCGAAATTCTGAGATTTTAAGGCCAAATCACATATCGTGATACTACATGAAATAGTATCGAAATATTGGTAAAAATGAATATATTTACGTAATATCAAACTACATGAAAAACGTGAAAAAAGTCACGATTATACCAAATTTGAGGATTTTAACTTCGAATCATAAAGCGAGGTTTCGTACTATTTAGATCCATGAAAAGACATATGACAATGTTGTTTCCAATACAAATGATAAAAATCAATGTGTTTTCATTAGAATTAACTAAAATGTTCCTGATTTTCCGTTTATATTACCGATGCAAGATGTCCACGTAAAACCGCTCTAGTCCGGCTGAAACGTCGATATATGCAATAAAAACAGATCTTCCCCCCTTTTCAATATCTTAATCAGTATTTTAAAGAGAAACAAATAGATGATTGAAAATGAAGTATTTAAGGTTATAATCTAATCAATTATGTGTTTGCATCATTTTTATTGTATATTTATTGAGTTAATACTAATAAACTGAAAATTCACAAAAACGTGGAAAAACGGCAAAATAATGCCTAATTCGATGATATTTTGATTAAATCACATAAACGAAAAGGGAATGATAAACGTCAAAATATTGCTAAATTCGATGATCTCTCGTACGAAACAAAATGCAAGAAAACTTGCTTAAAATGCAATATTATGCGAAATTCTGAGATTTGAAGGCCAAAGCATATATCGTGATACTACATGAAATAGTATCGAAATATTGGTAAAAATGAATATATTTACGTAATATCAAACTACATGAAAAACGTGAAAAAAGTCACTATTATACCAAATTTGAGGATTTTAACTTCGAATCATAAAGCGAGGTTTCGTACTATTTAGATCCATGAAAAGACATATGACAATGTTGTTTCCAATACAATTTATAAAAATCAATGTGTTTTCATTAGAATTAACAAAAATGTTCCTGATTTTCCGTTTATATTACCGATGGAAGATGTACACGCAAAACCGCTCTATTCCGGCTGAAACGTCGATATATGCAATAAAAACCGAACTTCTCCCCTTTTCAATATCTTACTCAGTATTTTAACGAGAAACAAATAGATGATTGAAAATGAAGTATTTAAGGTTACTATCTAATCAATTATGTGTTTGCATCATTTTTATTGTATATTTAATGAATTAATACTAATAAACTGAAAATTCACAAAAACGTGGAAAAACGGCAAAATATTGCCTAATTCGATGATATTTTGATTAAATCACATAAAGGAAAAGGGAATGATAAACGTCAAAATATTGCTAAATTCGATGATTTTTCGTACGAAACAAAATGCAAGAAAACTTGCTTAAAATGCAATATTATGCGAAATTCTGAGATTTGAAGGCCAAATCACATATCGTGATACTACATGAAATAGTATCGAAATATTGGTAAAAATGAATATATTTACGTAATATCAAACTACATGAAAAACGTGAAAAAAGTCACTATTATACCAAATTTGAGGATTTTAACTTCGAATCATAAAGCTAGGTTTCGTACTATTTAGATCCATGAAAAGACATATGACAATGTTGTTTCCAATACAAATTATAAAAATCAATGTGTTTTCATTAGAATTAACTAAAATGTTCCTGATTTTCCGTTTATATTACCGATGGAAGATGTACACGCAAAACCGCTCTATTCCGGCTGAAACGTCGATATATGCAATAAAAACCGAACTTCTCCCCTTTTCAATATCTTACTCAGTATTTTAACGAGAAACAAATAGATGATTGAAAATGAAGTATTTAAGGTTACTATCTAATCAATTATGTGTTTGCATCATTTTTATTGTATATTTAATGAAGTAATTCTAATAAACTGAAAATTCACAAAAACGTGGAAAAACGGCAAAATATTGCCTAATTCGATGATATTTTGATTAAATCACATACAGGAAAAGGGAATGATAAACGTCAAAATATTGCTAAATTCGATGATTTCTCGTACGAAACAAAATTCAAGAAAACTTGCTTAAAATGCAATATTATGCGAAATTCTGAGATTTGAAGGCCAAATCACATATCGTGATACTACATGAAATAGTATCGAAATATTGGTAAAAATGAATATATTTACGTAATATCAAACTACATGAAAAACGTGAAAAATGTCCCGATTATACCAAATTTGAGGATTTTAACTTCGAATCATAAAGCGAGGTTTCGTACTATTTAGATCCATGAAAAGACATATGACAATGTTGTTTCCAATACAAATTATAAAAATCAATGTGTTTTCATTAGAATTAACTAAAATGTTATTGATTTTCCGTTTATATTACCGATGGAAGATGTCCACGTAAAACCGCTCTAATCCGGCTGAAACGTCGATATATGCAATAAAAACAGAACTTCTCCCCTTTTCAATATCTTAATCAGTATTTTAAAGAGAAACAAATAGATGATTGAAAATGAAGTATTTAAGGTTATAATCTAATCAATTATGTGTTTGCATCATTTTTATTGTATATTTATTGAGTTAATACTAATAAACTGAAAATTCACAAAAACGTGGAAAAACGGCAAAATATTGCCTAATTCGATGATATTTTGATTAAATCACATAAACGAAAAGGGAATGATAAACGTCAAAATATTGCTAAATTCGATGATTTCTCGTACGAAACAAAATGCAAGAAAACTTGCTTAAAATGCAATATTATGCGAAATTCTGATATTTGAAGGCCAAATCACATATCGTGATACTACATGAAATAGTATCGAAATATTGGTAAAAATGAATATATTTACGTAATATCAAACTACATGAAAAACGTGAAAAAAGTCACGATTATACCAAATTTGAGGATTTTAACTTCGAATCATAATGCAAGGTTTCGTATTATTTAGATCCAAGAAAAGACATATGACAATGTTGTTTCCAATACAAATGATAAAATTCAATGTGTTTTCATTAGAAATAACTGAAATGTTCCTGATTTTCCGTTCATATTACCGAGTGAAGATGTACACGTAAAACCGCTCTAATCCGGCTGAAACGTCGATATATGCAATAAAAACCGAACTTCTCCCCTTTTCAATATCTTACTCAGTATTTTAAAGAGAAACAAATAGATGATTGAAAATGAAGTATTTAAGGTTATAATCTAATCAATTATGTGTTTGCATCATTTTTATTGTATATTTATTGAGTTAATACTAATAAACTGAAAATTCACAAAAACGTGGAAAAACGGCAAAATATTGCCTAATTCGATGATATTTTGATTAAATCACATAAACGAAAAGGGAATGATAAACGTCAAAATATTGCTAAATTCGATGATTTCTCGTACGAAACAAAATGCAAGAAAACTTGCTTAAAATGCAATATTATGCGAAATTCTGATATTTGAAGGCCAAATCACATATCGTGATACTACATGAAATAGTATCGAAATATTGGTAAAAATGAATATATTTACGTAATATCAAACTACATGAAAAGCGTGAAAAAAGTCTCTATTATACCAAATTTGAGGATTTTAACTTCGAATCATAAAGCGAGGTTTCGTACTATTTAGATCCATGAAAAGACATATGACAATGTTGTTTCCAATACAATTTATAAAAATCAATGTGTTTTCATTAGAATTAACTAAAATGTTCCTGATTTTCCGTTTATATTACCGATGGAAGATGTACACGCAAAACCGCTCTATTCCGGCTGAAACGTCGATATATGCAATAAAAACTGAACTTCTCCCCTTATCAATATCTTACTCAGTATTTTAACGAGAAACAAATAGATGATTGAAAATGAAGTATTTAAGGTTACTATCTAATCAATTATGTGTTTGCATCATTTTTATTGTATATTTAATGAATTAATACTAATAAACTGAAAATTCACAAAAACGTGGAAAAACGGCAAAATATTGCCTAATTCGATGATATTTTGATTAAATCACGTAAAGGAAAAGGGAATGATAAACGTCAAAATATTGCTAAATTCGATGATTTCTCGTACGAAACAAAATGCAAGAAAACTTGCTTAAAATGCAATATTATGCGAAATTCTGAGATTTGAAGGCCAAATCACATATCGTGATACTACATGAAATAGTATCGAAATATTGGTAAAAATGAATATATTTACGTAATATCAAACTACATGAAAAACGTGAAAAAAGTCACGATTATACCAAATTTGAGGATTTTAACTTCGAATCATAATGCAAGGTTTCGTATTATTTAGATCCAAGAAAAGACATATGACAATGTTGTTTCCAATACAAATGATAAAAATCAATGTGTTTTCATTAGAATTAACTGAAATGTTCCTGATTTTCCGTTCATATTACCGATGGAAGATGTACACGTAAAACCGCTCTAATCCGGCTGAAACGTCGATATATGCAATAAAAACAGAACTTCTCCCCTTTTCAATATCTTACTCAGTATTTTAAAGAGAAACAAATAGATGATTGTAAATGAAGTATTTAAGGTTATAATCTAATCAATTATGTGTTTGCATCATTTTTATTGTATATTTATTGAGTTAATACTAATAAACTGAAAATTCACAAAAACGTGGAAAAACGGCAAAATATTGCCTAATTCGATGATATTTTGATTAAATCACGTAAAGGAAAAGGGAATGATAAACGTCAAAATATTGCTAAATTCGATGATTTCTCGTACGAAACAAAATGCAAGAAAACTTGCTTAAAATGCAATAATATGCGAAATTCTGAGATTTGAAGGCCAAATCACATATCGTGATACTACATGAAATAGTATCGAAATATTGGTAAAAATGAATATATTTACGTAATATCAAACTACATGAAAAACGTGAAAAAAGTCACGATTATACCAAATTTGAGGATTTTAACTTCGAATCATAATGCAAGGTTTCGTATTATTTAGATCCAAGAAAAGACATATGACAATGTTGTTTCCAATACAAATGATAAAAATCAATGTGTTTTCATTAGAATTAACTGAAATGTTCCTGATTTTCCGTTCATATTACCGATGGAAGATGTACACGTAAAACCGCTCTAATCCGGCTGAAACGTCGATATATGCAATAAAAACAGAACTTCTCCCCTTTTCAATATCTTACTCAGTATTTTAAAGAGAAACAAATAGATGATTGTAAATGAAGTATTTAAGGTTATAATCTAATCAATTATGTGTTAGCATCTTTATTTTTGTATATTTATTGAGTTAATACTAATAAACTGAAAATTCACAAAAACGTGGAAAAACGGCGAAATATTGCCTAATTCGATATTTTGATTAAATCACATAAAGGAAAAGGGAATGATAAACGTCAAAATATTGCTAAATTCGATGATTTCTCGTACGAAACAAAATGCAAGAAAACTTGCTTAAAATGCAATATTATGCGAAATTCTGATATTTGAAGGCCAAATCACGTATCGTGATACTTCATGAAATAGTATCGAAATATTGGTAAAAATGAATATATTTACGTAATATCAAACTACATGAAAAACGTGAAAAAAGTCACGATTATACCTAATTTGAGGATTTTAACTTCGAATCATAAAGCGAGGTTTCGTACTATTTAGATCCATGAAAAGACATATGACAATGTTGTTTCCAATACAAATTATAAAAATCAATGTGTTTTCATTAGAATTAACTAAAATGTTCCTGATTTTCCGTTTATATTACCGATGGAAGATGTACACGCAAAACCGCTCTATTCCGGCTGAAACGTCGATATATGCAATAAAAACCGAACTTCTCCCCTTTTCAATATCTTACTCAGTATTTTAACGAGAAACAAATAGATGATTGAAAATGAAGTATTTAAGGTTACTATTTAATCAATTATGTGTTTGCATCATTTTTATTGTATATTTAATGAATTAATACTAATAAACTGAAAATTCACAAAAACGTGGAAAAACGGCAAAATATTGCCTAATTCGATGATATTTTGATTAAATCACATAAAGGAAAAGGGAATGATAAACGTCAAAATATTGCTAAATTCGATGATTTCTCGTACGAAACAAAATGCAAGAAAACTTGCTTAGAAGGCAATATTATGCGAAATTCTGAGATTTGAAGGCCAAATCACATATCGTGATACTACATGAAATAGTATCGAAATATTGGTAAAAATGAATATATTTACGTAATATCAAACTACATGAAAAACGTGAAAAAAGTCACGATTATACCAAATTTGAGGATTTTAACTTCGAATCATAAAGCGAGGTTTCGTACTATTTAGATCCATGAAAAGACATATGACAATGTTGTTTCCAATACAAATTATAAAAATCAATGTGTTTTCATTAGAATTAACTAAAATGTTCCTGATTTTCCGTTTATATTACCGATGAAAGATGTCCACGTAAAACCGCTCTAATCCGGCTGAAACGTCGATATATGCAATAAAAACAGATCTTCCCTTCTTTTCAATATCTTAATCAGTATTTTAAAGAGAAACAAATAAACGATTGAAAATGAAGTATTTAAGGTTATAATCTAATCAATTATGTGTTTGCATCATTTTTATTGTATATTTATTGAGTTAATACTAATAAACTGAAAATTCACAAAAACGTAAAAAAACGGCAAAATATTGCCTAATTCGATGATATTTTGATTAAATCACATAAAGGAAAAGGGAATGAAAAACGTCAAAATATTGCTAAATTCGATGATTTCTCGTACGAAACAAAATGCAAGAAAACTTGTTTAAATGCAATATTATGCGAAATTCTGAGATTTGAAGGCAAAATCATATATCGTGATACTACATGAAATAGTATCGAAATATTGGTAAAAATGAATATATTTACGTAATATCAAACTACATGAAAAACGTGAAAAAAGTCACTATTATACCAAATTTGAGGATTTTAACTTCGAATCATAAAGCGAGGTTTCGTACTATTTAGATCCATGAAAAGACATATGACAATGTTGTTTCCAATACAAATTATAAAAATCAATGTGTTTTCATTAGAATTAACTAAAATGTTCCTGATTTCCCGTTTATATTACCGCTGGAAGATGTACACGCAAAACCGCTCTATTCCGGCTGAAACGTCGATATATGCAATAAAAACCGAACTTCTCCCCTTTTCAATATCTTACTCAGTATTTTAACGAGAAACAAATAGATGATTGAAAATGAAGTATTTAAGGTTACTATCTAATCAATTATGTGTTTGCATCATTTTTATTGTATATTTAATGAAGTAATACTAATAAACTGAAAATTCACAAAAACGTGGAAAAACGGCAAAATATTGCCTAATTCGATGATATTTTGATTAAATCACATACAGGAAAAGGGAATGATAAACGTCAAAATATTGCTAAATTCGATGATTTCTCGTACGAAACAAAATGCAAGAAAACTTGCTTAAAATGCAATATTATGCGAAATTCTGATATTTGAAGGCCAAATCACATATCGTGATACTACATGAAATAGTACCGAAATATTGGTAAAAATGAATATATTTACGAAATATCAAACTACATGAAAAACGTGAAAAAAGTCCCGATTATACCAAATTTGAGGATTTTAACTTCGAATCATAAAGCGAGGTTTCGTACTATTTAGATCCATGAAAAGACATATGACAATGTTGTTTCCAATACAAATGATAAAAATCAATGTGTTTTCATTGGAATTAATTAAAATGTTCCTGATTTTCCGTTCATATTACCGATGGAAGATGTCCACGTAAAACCGCACTAATCCGGCTGAAACGTCGATATATGCAATAAAAACAGAACTTCTCCCCTTTTCAATATCTTAATCAGTATTTTAAAGAGAAACAAATAGATGATTGAAAATGAAGTATTTAAGGTTATAATCTAATCAATTATGTGTTTGCATCATTTTTATTGTATATTTATTGAGTTAATACTAATAAACTGAAAATTCACAAAAACGTGGAAAAACGGCAAAATATTGCCTAATTCGATGATATTTTGATTAAATCACATAAACGAAAAGGGAATGATAAACGTCAAAATATTGCTAAATTCGATGATTTCTCGTACGAAACAAAATGCAAGAAAACTTGCTTAAAATGCAATATTATGCGAAATTCTGAGATTTGAAGGCCAAATCATATATCGTGATACTACATGAAATAGTATCGAAATATTGGTAAAAATGAATATATTTACGTAATATCAAACTACATGAAAAACGTGAAAAAAGTCACTATTATACCAAATTTGAGGATTTTAACTTCGAATCATAATGCAAGGTTTCTTATTATTTAGATCCAAGAAAAGACATATGACAATGTTGTTTCCAATACAAATGATAAAAATCAATGTGTTTTCATTAGAATTAACTGAAATGTTCCTGATTTTCCGTTCATATTACCGATGGAAGATGTACACGTAAAACCGCTCTAATCCGGCTGAAACGTCGATATATGCATTAAAAACAGAACTTCTCCCCTTTTCAATATCTTACTCAGTATTTTAACGAGAAACAAATAGATGATTGAAAATGAAGTATTTAAGGTTACTATCTAATCAATTATGTGTTTGCATCATTTTTATTGTGTATATAATGAATTAATACTAATAAACTGAAAATTCACAAAAACGTGGAAAAACGGCAAAATATTGCCTAATTCGATGATATTTTGATTAAATCATATAAAGGAAATGGGAATGATAAACGTCAAAATATTGCTAAATTCGATGATTTCTCGTACGAAACAAAATGCAAGAAAACTTGCTTAAAATGCAATATTATGCGAAATTCTGAGATTTGAAGGCCAAATCATATATCGTGATACTACATGAAATAGTATCGAAATATTGGTAAAAATGAATATATTTACGTAATATCAAACTATATGAAAAACGTGAAAAAAGTCACTATTATACCATATTTGAGGATTTTAACTTCGTATCATAAAGCGAGGTTTCGTACTCTTTAGATCCATGAAAAGACATATGACAATGTTGTTTCCAATACAAATTATAAAAATCAACGTGTTTTCATTAGAATTAACTAAAATGTTCCTGATTTTCCGTTTATATTACCGATGGAAGATGTACACGCATAACCGCTCTATTCCGGCTGAAACGTCGATATATGCAATAAAAACCGAACTTCTCCCCTTTTCAATATCTTACTCAGTATTTTAACGAGAAACAAATAGATGATTGAAAATGAAGTACTTAAGATTACTATCTAATCAATTATGTGTTTGCATCATTTTTATTGTATATTTAATGAATTAATACTAATAAACTGAAAATTCACAAAAACGTGGAAAAACGGCAAAATATTGCCTAATTCGATGATATTTTGATTAAACCACATAAAGGAAAAGGGAATGATAAACGTCAAAATATTGCTAAATTCGATGATTTCTCGTACGAAACAAAATGCAAGAAAACTTGCTTAAAATGCAATATTATGCAAAATTCTGAAATTTGAAGGCCAAATCACATATCGTGATACTACATGAAATAGTATCGAAATATTGGTAAAAATGAATATATTTACGTAATATCAAACTACATGAAAAACGTGAAAAAAGTCACGATTATACCAAATTTGAGGATTTTAACTTCGAATCATAAAGCGAGGTTTCGTACTATTTAGATCCATGAAAAGACATATGACAATGTTGTTTCCAATACAAATTATAAAAATCAATGTGTTTTCATTAGAATTAACTAAAATGTTCCTGATTTTCCGTTTATATTACCGATGGAAGATGTCCACGTAAAACCGCTCTAATCTGGCTGAAACGTCGATATATGCAATAAAAACAGATCTTCCCCCCTTTTCAATATCTTAATCAGTATTTTAAAGAGAAACAAATAGATGATTGAAAATGAAGTATTTAAGGTTATAATCTAATCAATTATGTGTTTGCATCATTTTTATTGTATATTTATTGAGTTAATACTAATAAACTGAAAATTCACAAAAACGTGGAAAAACGGCAAAATATTGCCTAATTCGATGATATTTTGATTAAATCACATAAACGAAAAGGGAATGATAAACGTCAAAATATTGCTAAATTCGATGATTTCTCGTACGAAACAAAATGCAAGAAAACTTGCTTAAAATGCAATATTATGCGAAATTCTGATATTTGAAGGCCAAATCACATATCGTGATACTACATGAAATAGTATCGAAATATTGGTAAAAATGAATATATTTAAGTAATATCAAACTACATGAAAAGCGTGAAAAAAGTCACTATTATACCAAATTTGAGGATTTTAACTTCGAATCATAAAGCGAGGTTTCGTACTATTTAGATCCATGAAAAGACATATGACAATGTTGTTTCCAATACAATTTATAAAAATCAATGTGTTTTCATTAGAATTAACTAAAATGTTCCTGATTTTCCGTTTATATTACCGATGGAAGATGTACACGCAAAACCGCTCTATTCCGACTGAAACGTCGATATATGCAATAAAAACCGAACTTCTCCCCTTTTCAATATCTTACTCAGTATTTTAACGAGAAACAAATAGATGATTGAAAATAAAGTATTTAAGGTTACTATTTAATCAATTATGTGTTTGCATCATTTTTATTGTATATTTATTGAGTTAATACTAATAAACTGAAAATTCACAAAAACGTGGAAAAACGGCAAAATATTGCCTAATTCGATGATATTTTGATTAAATCACATAAAGGAAAAGGGAATGATAAACGTCAAAATATTGCTAAATTCGATGATTTCTCGTACGAAACAAAATGCAAGAAAACTTGCTTCAAATGCAATATTATGCGAAATTCTGAGATTTGAAGGCCAAATCACATATCGTGATACTACATGAAATAGTATCGAAATATTGGTAAAAATGAATATATTTACGTAATATCAAACTATATGAAAACCGTGAAAAAAGTCACGATTATACCAAATTTGAGGATTTTAACTTCGAATCATAAAGCGAGGTTTCGTACTATTTAGATCCATGAAAAGACATATGACAATGTTGTTTCCAATACAAATGATAAAAATCAATGTGTTTTCATTAGAATTAACTAAAATGTTCCTGATTTTCCGTTTATATTACCGATGAAAGATGTCCACGTAAAACCGCTCTAATCCGGCTGAAACGTCGATATATGCAATAAAAACAGATCTTCCCCCCTTTTCAATATCTTAATCAGTATTTTAAAGAGAAACAAATAGATGATTGAAAATGAAGTATTTAAGGTTATAATCTAATCAATTATGTGTTTGCATCATTTTTATTGTATATTTATTGAGTTAATACTAATAAACTGAAAATTCACAAAAACGTGGAAAAACGGCAAAATATTGCCTAATTCGATGATATTTTGATTAAATCACATAAAGGAAAAGGGAATGATAAAAGTCAAAATATTGCTAAATTCGATGATTTCTCGTACGAAACAAAATGCAAGAAAACTTGCTTAAAGTGCAATATTATGCGAAATTCTGAGATTTGAAGGCCAAATCATATATCGTGATACTACATGAAATAGTATCGAAATATTGGTAAAAATGAATATATTTAGGTAATATCAAACTACATGAAAAACGTGAAAAAATCACTATTATACCAAATTTGAGGATTTTAACTTCGAATCATAATGCAAGGTTTCGTATTATTTAGATCCAAGAAAAGACATATGACAATGTTGTTTCCAATACAAATGATAAAAATCAATGTGTTTTCATTAGAATTAACTGAAATGTTCCTGATTTTCCGTTCATATTACCGATGGAAGATGTACACGTAAAACCGCTCTAATCCGGCTGAAACGTCGATATATGCAATAAAAACAGAACTTCTCCCCTTTTCAATATCTTACTCAGTATTTTAACGAGAAACAAATAGATGATTGAAAATGAAGTACTTAAGGTTACTATCTAATCAATTATGTGTTTGCATCATTTTTATTGTATATTTAATGAATTAATACTAATAAACTGAAAATTCACAAAAACGTGGAAAAACGGCAAAATATTGCCTAATTCGATGATATTTTGATTAAACCACATAAAGGAAAAGGGAATGATAAACGTCAAAATATTGCTAAATTCGATGATTTCTCGTACGAAACAAAATGCAAGAAAACTTGCTTAAAATGCAATATTATGCAAAATTCTGAGATTTGAAGGCCAAATCACATATCGTGATACTACATGAAATAGTATCGAAATATTGGTAAAAATGAATATATTTACGTAATATCAAACTACATGAAAAACGTGAAAAAAGTCACGATTATACCAAATTTGAGGATTTTAACTTCGAATCATAAAGCGAGGTTTCGTACTATTTAGATATATGAAAAGACATATGACAATGTTGTTTCCAATACAAATTATAAAAATCAATGTGTTTTCATTAGAATTAACTAAAATGTTCCTGATTTTCCGTTTATATTACCGATGGAAGATGTCCACGTAAAACCGCTCTAATCTGGCTGAAACGTCGATATATGCAATAAAAACAGATCTTCCCCCCTTTTCAATATCTTAATCAGTATTTTAAAGAGAAACAAATAGATGATTGAAAATGAAGTATTTAAGGTTATAATCTAATCAATTATGTGTTTGCATCATTTTTATTGTATATTTATTGAGTTAATACTAATAAACTGAAAATTCACAAAAACGTGGAAAAACGGCAAAATATTGCCTAATTCGAAGATATTTTGATTAAATCACATAAACGAAAAGGGAATGATAAACGTCAAAATATTGCTAAATTCGATGATTTCTCGTACGAAACAAAATGCAAGAAAACTTGCTTAAAATGCAATATTATGCGAAATTCTGATATTTGAAGGCCAAATCACATATCGTGATACTACATGAAATAGTATCGAAATATTGGTAAAAATGAATATATTTAAGTAATATCAAACTACATGAAAAGCGTGAAAAAAGTCACTATTATACCAAATTTGATGATTTTAACTTCGAATCATAAAGCGAGGTTTCGTACTATTTAGATCCATGAAAAGACATATGACAATGTTGTTTCCAATACAATTTATAAAAATCAATGTGTTTTCATTAGAATTAACTAAAATGTTCCTGATTTTCCGTTTATATTACCGATGGAAGATGTACACGCAAAACCGCTCTATTCCGACTGAAACGTCGATATATGCAATAAAAACCGAACTTCTCCCCTTTTCAATATCTTACTCAGTATTTTAACGAGAAACAAATAGATGATTGAAAATGAAGTATTTAAGGTTACTATTTAATCAATTATGTGTTTGCATCATTTTTATTGTATATTTATTGAGTTAATACTAATAAACTGAAAATTCACAAAAACGTGGAAAAACGGCAAAATATTGCCTAATTCGATGATATTTTGATTAAATCACATAGAGGAAAAGGGAATGATAAACGTCAAAATATTGCTAAATTCGATGATTTCTCGTACGAAACAAAATGCAAGAAAACTTGCTTAAAATGCAATATTATGCGAAATTCTGAGATTTGAAGGCCAAATCACATATCGTGATACTACATGAAATAGTATCGAAATATTGGTAAAAATGAATATATTTACGTAATATCAAACTATATGAAAACCGTGAAAAAAGTCACGATTATACCAAATTTGAGGATTTTAACTTCGAATCATAAAGCGAGGTTTCGTACTATTTAGATCCATGAAAAGACATATGACAATGTTGTTTCCAATACAAATGATAAAAATCAATGTGTTTTCATTAGAATTAACTAAAATGTTCCTGATTTTCCGTTTATATTACCGATGAAAGATGTCCACGTAAAACCGCTCTAATCCGGCTGAAACGTCGATATATGCAATAAAAACAGATCTTCCCCCCTTTTCAATATCTTAATCAGTATTTTAAAGAGAAACAAATAGATGATTGAAAATGAAGTATTTAAGGTTATAATCTAATCAATTATGTGTTTCCATCATTTTTATTGTATATTTATTGAGTTAATACTAATAAACTGAAAATTCACAAAAACGTGGAAAAACGGCAAAATATTGCCTAATTCGATGATATTTTGATTAAATCACATAGAGGAAAAGGGAATGATAAACGTCAAAATATTGCTAAATTCGATGATTTCTCGTACGAAACAAAATGCAAGAAAACTTGCTTAAAATGCAATATTATGCGAAATTCTGAGATTTGAAGGCCAAATCACATATCGTGATACTACATGAAATAGTATCGAAATATTGGTAAAAATGAATATATTTACGTAATATCAAACTATATGAAAACCGTGAAAAAAGTCACGATTATACCAAATTTGAGGATTTTAACTTCGAATCATAAAGCGAGGTTTCGTACTATTTAGATCCATGAAAAGACATATGACAATGTTGTTTCCAATACAAATGATAAAAATCAATGTGTTTTCATTAGAATTAACTAAAATGTTCCTGATTTTCCGTTTATATTACCGATGAAAGATGTCCACGTAAAACCGCTCTAATCCGGCTGAAACGTCGATATATGCAATAAAAACAGATCTTCCCCCCTTTTCAATATCTTAATCAGTATTTTAAAGAGAAACAAATAGATGATTGAAAATGAAGTATTTAAGGTTATAATCTAATCAATTATGTGTTTCCATCATTTTTATTGTATATTTATTGAGTTAATACTAATAAACTGAAAATTCACAAAAACGTGGAAAAACGGCAAAATATTGCCTAATTCGATGATATTTTGATTAAATCACATAAAGGAAAAGGGAATGATAAAAGTCAAAATATTGCTAAATTCGATGATTTCTCGTACGAAACAAAATGCAAGAAAACTTGCTTAAAATGCAATATTATGCGAAATTCTGAGATTTGAAGGCCAAATCATATATCGTGATACTACATGAAATAGTATCGAAATATTGGTAAAAATGAATATATTTACGTAATATCAAACTACATGAAAAACGTGAAAAAAGTCACTATTATACCAAATTTGAGGATTTTAACTTCGAATCATAATGCAAGGTTTTGTATTATTTAGATCCAAGAAAAGACATATGACAATGTTGTTTCCAATACAAATGATAAAAATCAATGTGTTTTCATTAGAATTAACTGAAATGTTCCTGATTTTCCGTTCATATTACCGATGGAAGATGTACACGTAAAACCGCTCTAATCCGGCTGAAACGTCGATATATGCAATAAAAACAGAACTTCTCCCCTTTTCAATATCTTACTCAGTATTTTAACGAGAAACAAATAGATGATTGAAAATGAAGTATTTAAGGTTACTATCTAATCAATTATGTGTTTGCATCATTTTTATTGTATATATAATGAATTAATACTAATAAACTGAAAATTCACAAAAACGTGGAAAAACGGCAAAATATTGCCTAATTCGATGATATTTTGATTAAACCACATAAAGGAAAAGGGAATGATAAACGTCAAAATATTGCTAAATTCGATGATTTCTCGTACGAAACAAAATGCAAGAAAACTTGCTTAAAATGCAATATTATGCAAAATTCTGAGATTTGAAGGCCAAATCACATATCGTGATACTACATGAAATAGTATCGAAATATTGGTAAAAATGAATATATTTACGTAATATCAAACTACATGAAAAACGTGAAAAAAGTCACGATTATACCAAATTTGAGGATTTTAACTTCGAATCATAAAGCGAGGTTTCGTACTATTTAGATCCATGAAAAGACATATGACAATGTTGTTTCCAATACAAATTATAAAAATCAATGTGTTTTCATTAGAATTAACTAAAATGTTCCTGATTTTCCGTTTATATTACCGATGGAAGATGTCCACGTAAAACCGCTCTAATCTGGCTGAAACGTCGATATATGCAATAAAAACAGATCTTCCCCCCTTTTCAATATCTTACTCAGTATTTTAACGAGAAACAAATAGATGATTGAAAATGAAGTATTTAAGGTTACTATTTAATCAATTATGTGTTTGCATCATTTTTATTGTATATTTATTGAGTTAATACTAATAAACTGAAAATTCACAAAAACGTGGAAAAACGGCAAAATATTGCCTAATTCGATGATATTTTGATTAAATCACATAAAGGAAAAGGGAATGATAAACGTCAAAATATTGCTAAATTCGATGATTTCTCGTACGAAACAAAATGCAAGAAAACTTGCTTAAAATGCAATATTATGCGAAATTCTGAGATTTGAAGGCCAAATCACATATCGTGATACTACATGAAATAGTATCGAAATATTGGTAAAAATGAATATATTTACGTAATATCAAACTATATGAAAACCGTGAAAAAAGTCACGATTATACCAAATTTGAGGATTTTAACTTCGAATCATAAAGCGAGGTTTCGTACTATTTAGATCCATGAAAAGACATATGACAATGTTGTTTCCAATACAAATGATAAAAATCAATGTGTTTTCATTAGAATTAACTAAAATGTTCCTGATTTTCCGTTTATATTACCGATGAAAGATGTCCACGTAAAACCGCTCTAATCCGGCTGAAACGTCGATATATGCAATAAAAACAGAACTTCTCCCCTTTTCAATATCTTACTCAGTATTTTAACGAGAAACAAATAGATGATTGAAAATGAAGTAATTAAGGTTACTATCTAATCAATTATGTGTTTGCATCATTTTTATTGTATATTCATTGAGTTAATACTAATAAACTGAAAATTCACAAAAACGTGGAAAAACGGCAAAATATTGCCTAATTCGATGATATTTTGATTAAATCACATAAAGGAAAAGGGAATGATAAACGTCAAAATATTGCTAAATTCGATGATTTCTCGTACGAAACAAAATGCAAGAAAACTTGCTTAAAATGCAATATTATGCGAAATTCTGAGATTTGAAGGCCAAATCACATATCGTGATACTACATGAAATAGTATCGAAATATTGGTAAAAATGAATATATTTACGTAATATCAAACTACATGAAAAACGTGAAAAAAGTCACTATAATACCAAATTTGAGGATTTTAACTTTGAATCATAAAGCGAGGTTTCGTACTATTTAGATCCATGAAAAGACATATGACAATGTTGTTTCCAATACAAATTATAAAAATCAATGTGTTTACATTAGAATTAACTAAAATGTTCCTGATTTTCCGTTCATATTACCGATGGAAGATGTACACGCAAAACCGCTCTATTCCGGCTGAAACGTCGATATATGCAATAAAAACCGAACTTCTCCCCTTTTCAATATCTTACTCAGTATTTTAACGAGAAACAAATAGATGATTGAAAATGAAGTATTTAAGGTTATAATCTAATCAATTATGTGTTTGCATCATTTTTATTGTATATTCATTGAGTTAATACTAATAAACTGAAAATTCACAAAAACGTGGAAAAACGGCAAAATATTGCCTAATTCGTTGATATTTTGATTAAATCACATAAAGGAAAAGGGAATGATAAACGTCAAAATATTGCTAAATTCGATGATTTCTCGTACGAAACAAAATGCAAGAAAACTTGCTTAAAATGCAATATTATGCGAAATTCTGAGATTTGAAGGCCAAATCACATATCGTGATACTACATGAAATAGTATCGAAATATTGGTATAAATGAATATATTTACGTAATATCAAACTACATGAAAAACGTGAAAAAAGTCACTATAATACCAAATTTGAGGATTTTAACTTCGAATCATAAAGCGAGGTTTCGTACTATTTAGATCCATGAAAAGACATATGACAATGTTGTTTCCAATACAAATTATAAAAATCAATGTGTTTTCATTAGAATTAACTAAAATGTTCCTGATTTTCCGTTTATATTACCGATGGAAAATGTACACGCATAACCGCTCTATTCCAGCTGAAACGTCGATATATGCAATAAAAACCGAACTTCTCCCCTTTTCAATATCTTACTCAGTATTTTAACGAGAAACAAATAGATGATTGAAAATGAAGTACTTAAGGTTACTATCTAATCAATTATGTGTTTGCATCATTTTTATTGTATATTTAATGAATTAATACTAATAAACTGAAAATTCACAAAAACGTGGAAAAACGGCAAAATATTGCCTAATTCGATGATATTTTGATTAAATCATATAAAGGAAAAGGGAATGATAAACGTCAAAATATTGCTAAATTCGATGATTTCTCGTACGAAACAAAATGCAAGAAAACTTGCTTAAAATGCAATATTATGCGAAATTCTGATATTTGAAGGCCAAATCACATATCGTGATACTACATGAAATAGTATCGAAATATTGGTAAAAATGAATATATTTACGTAATATCAAACTACATGAAAAACGTGAAAAAAGTCTCGATTATACCAAATTTGAGGATTTTAACTTCGAATCATAATGCAAGGTTTCGTATTATTTAGATCCAAGAAAAGACATATGACAATGTTGTTTCCAATACAAATGATAAAAATCAATGTGTTTTCATTAGAAATAACTGAAATGTTCCTGATTTTCCGTTCATATTACCGATGGAAGATGTACACGTAAAACCGCTCTTATCCGGCTGAAACGTCGATATATGCAATAAAAACCGAACTTCTCCCTTTTCAATATCTTACTCAGTATTTTAAAGAGAAACAAATAGATGATTGAAAATGAAGTATTTAAGGTTATAATCTAATCAATTATGTGTTTGCATCATTTTTATTGTATATTCATTGAGTTAATACTAATAAACTGAAAATTCACAAAAACGTGGAAAAACGGCAAAATATTGCCTAATTCGATGATATTTTGATTAAATCACATAAAGGAAAAGGGAATGATAAACGTCAAAATAATGCTAAATTCGATGATTTCTCGTACGAAACAAAATGCAAGAAAACTTGCTTAAAATGCAATATTATGCGAAATTCTGAGATTTGAAGGCCAAATCACATATCGTGATACTACATGAAATAGTATCGAAATATTGGTAAAAATGAATATATTTACGTAATATCAAACTACATGAAAAACGTGAAAAAAGTCACTATAATACCAAATTTGAGGATTTTAACTTCGAATCATAAAGCGAGGTTTCGTACTATTTAGATCCATGAAAAGACATATGACAATGTTGTTTCCAATACAAATTATAAAAATCAATGTGTTTACATTAGAATTAACTAAAATGTTCCTGATTTTCCGTTTATATTACCGATGGAAGATGTACACGCAAAACCGCTCTATTCCGGCTGAAACGTCGATATATGCAATAAAAACCGAACTTCTCCCCTTTTCAATATCTTACTCAGTATTTTAACGAGAAACAAATAGATGATTGAAAATGAAGTATTTAAGGTTACTATCTAATCAATTATGTGTTTGCATCATTTTTATTGTATATTTAATGAATTAGTACTAATAAACTGAAGATTCACAAAAACGTGGAAAAACGGCAAATTATTGCCTAATTCGATGATATTTTGATTAAATCACATAAAGGAAAAGGGAATGATAAACGTCAAAATATTGCTAAATTCGATGATTTCTCGTACGAAACAAAATGCAAGAAAACTTGCTTAAAATGCAATATTATGCGAAATTCTGAGATTTGAAGGCCAAATCACATATCGTGATACTACATGAAATAGTATCGAAATATTGGTAAAAATGAATATATTTACGTAATATCAAAACTACATAAAAAACGTGAAAAAAGTCACTATTATACCAAATTTGAGGATTTTAACTTCGAATCATAAAGCGAGGTTTCGTACTATTTAGATCCATGAAAAGACATATGACAATGTTGTTTCCAATACAAATTATAAAAATCAATGTGTTTTCAATAGAATTAACTAAAATGTTCCTGATTTTCCGTTTATATTACCGATGGAAGATGTCCACGTAAAACCGCTCTAATCTGGCTGAAACGTCGATATATGCAATAAAAACAGATCTTCCCCCCTTTTCAATATCTTAATCAGTATTTTAAAGAGAAACAAATAGATGATTGAAAATGAAGTATTTAAGGTTATAATCTAATCAATTATGTGTTTGCATCATTTTTATTGTATATTTATTGAGTTAATACTAATAAACTGAAAATTCACAAAAACGTGGAAAAACGGCAAAATATTGCCTAATTCGATGATATTTTGATTAAATCATATAAAGGAAAACGGAATGATAAACGTCAAAATATTGCTAAATTCGATGATTTCTCGTACGAAACAAAATGCAAGAAAACTTGCTTAAAATGCAATATTATGCGAAATTCTGATATTTGAAGGCCAAATCACATATCGTGATACTACATGAAATAGTATCGAAATATTGGTAAAAATGAATATATTTACGTAATATCAAACTACATGAAAAACGTGAAAAAAGTCACGATTATACCAAATTTGAGGATTTTAACTTCGAATCATAATGCAAGGTTTCGTATTATTTAGATCCAAGAAAAGACATATGACAATGTTGTTTCCAATACAAATGATAAAAATCAATGTGTTTTCATTAGAAATAACTGAAATGTTCCTGATTTTCCGTTCATATTACCGATGGAAGATGTACACGTAAAACCGCTCTAATCCGGCTGAAACGTCGATATATGCAATAAAAACCGAACTTCTCCCTTTTCAATATCTTACTCAGTATTTTAAAGAGAAACAAATAGATGATTGAAAATGAAGTATTTAAGGTTATAATCTAATCAATTATGTGTTTGCATCATTTTTATTGTATATTCATTGAGTTAATACTAATAAACTGAAAATTCACAAAAACGTGGAAAAACGGCAAAATATTGCCTAATTCGATGATATTTTGATTAAATCACATAAAGGAAAAGGGAATGATAAACGTCAAAATATTGCTAAATTCGATGATTTCTCGTACGAAACAAAATGCAAGAAAACTTGCTTAAAATGCAATATTATGCGAAATTCTGAGATTTGAAGGCCAAATCACATATCGTGATACTACATGAAATAGTATCGAAATATTGGTATAATTGAATATATTTAAGTAATATCAAACTACATGAAAAACGTGAAAAAAGTCACTATAATACCAAATTTGAGGATTTTAACTTCGATTCATAAAGCGAGGTTTCGTACTATTTAGATCCATGAAAAGACATATGACAATGTTGTTTCTAATACAAATGATAAAAATCAATGTGTTTTCATTAGAATTAACTAAAATGTTCCTGATTTTCCGTTTATATTACCGATGGAAAATGTACACGCATAACCGCTCTATTCCGGCTGAAACGTCGATATATGCAATAAAAACCGAACTTCTCCCCTTTTCAATATCTTACTCAGTATTTTAACGAGAAACAAATAGATGATTGAAAATGAAGTACTTAAGGTTACAATCTAATCAATTATGTGTTTGCATCATTTTTATTGTATATTTAATGAATTAATACTAATAAACTGAAAATTCACAAAAACGTGGAAAAACGGCAAAATATTGCCTAATTCGATGATATTTTGATTAAATCATATAAAGGAAAAGGGAATGATAAACGTCAAAATATTGCTAAATTCGATGATTTCTCGTACGAAACAAAATGCAAGAAAACTTGCTTAAAATGCAATATTATGCGAAATTCTGATATTTGAAGGCCAAATCACATATCGTGATACTACATGAAATAGTATCGAAATATTGGTAAAAATGAATATATTTACGTAATATCAAACTACATGAAAAACGTGAAAAAAGTCTCGATTATACCAAATTTGAGGATTTTAACTTCGAATCATAATGCAAGGTTTCGTATTATTTAGATCCAAGAAAATACATATGACAATGTTGTTTCCAATACAAATGATAAAAATCAATGTGTTTTCATTAGAAATAACTGAAATGTTCCTGATTTTCCGTTCATATTACCGATGGAAGATGTACACGTAAAACCGCTCTTATCCGGCTGAAACGTCGATATATGCAATAAAAACCGAACTTCTCCCTTTTCAATATCTTACTCAGTATTTTAAAGAGAAACAAATAGATGATTGAAAATGAAGTATTTAAGGTTATAATCTAATCAATTATGTGTTTGCATCATTTTTATTGTATATTCATTGAGTTAATACTAATAAACTGAAAATTCACAAAAACGTGGAAAAACGGCAAATTATTGCCTAATTCGATGATATTTTGATTAAATCACATAAAGGAAAAAGGAAATAAACGTCAAAATATTGCTAAATTCGATGATTTCTCGTACGAAACAAAATGCAAGAAAACTTGCTTAAAATGCAATATTATGCGAAATTCTGAGATTTGAAGGCCAAATCACATATCGTGATACTACATGAAATAGTATCGAAATATTGGTAAAAATGAATATATTTACGTAATATCAAAACTACATAAAAAACGTGAAAAAAGTCACTATTATACCAAATTTGAGGATTTTAACTTCGAATCATAAAGCGAGGTTTCGTACTATTTAGATCCATGAAAAGACATATGACAATGTTGTTTCCAATACAAATTTTAAAAATCAATGTGTTTTCAATAGAATTAACTAAAATGTTCCTGATTTTCCGTTTATATTACCGATGGAAGATGTCCACGTAAAACCGCTCTAATCTGGCTGAAACGTCGATATATGCAATAAAAACAGATCTTCCCCCCTTTTCAATATCTTAATCAGTATTTTAAAGAGAAACAAATAGATGATTGAAAATGAAGTATTTAAGGTTATAATCTAATCAATTATGTGTTTGCATCATTTTTATTGAATATTTATTGAGTTAATACTAATAAACTGAAAATTCACAAAAACGTGGAAAAACGGCAAAATATTGCCTAATTCGATGATATTTTGATTAAATCATATAAAGGAAAACGGAATGATAAACGTCAAAATATTGCTAAATTCGATGATTTCTCGTACGAAACAAAATGCAAGAAAACTTGCTTAAAATGCAATATTATGCGAAATTCTGATATTTGAAGGCCAAATCACATATCGTGATACTACATGAAATAGTATCGAAATATTGGTAAAAATGAATATATTTACGTAATATCAAACTACATGAAAAACGTGAAAAAAGTCACGATTATACCAAATTTGAGGATTTTAACTTCGAATCATAATGCAAGGTTTCGTATTATTTAGATCCAAGAAAAGACATATGACAATGTTGTTTCCAATACAAATGATAAAAATCAATGTGTTTTCATTAGAAATAACTGAAATGTTCCTGATTTTCCGTTCATATTACCGATGGAAGATGTACACGTAAAACCGCTCTAATCCGGCTGAAACGTCGATATATGCAATAAAAACCGAACTTCTCCCTTTTCAATATCTTACTCAGTATTTTAAAGAGAATCAAATAGATGATTGAAAATGAAGTATTTAAGGTTATAATCTAATCAATTATGTGTTTGCATCATTTTTATTGTATATTCATTGAGTTAATACTAATAAACTGAAAATTCACAAAAACGTGGAAAAACGGCAAAATATTGCCTAATTCGATGATATTTTGATTAAATCACATAAAGGAAAAGGGAATGATAAACGTCAAAATATTGCTAAATTCGATGATTTCTCGTACGAAACAAAATGCAAGAAAACTTGCTTAAAATGCAATATTATGCGAAATTCTGAGATTTGAAGGCCAAATCACATATCGTGATACAACATGAAATAGTATCGAAATATTGGTATAAATGAATATATTTAAGTAATATCAAACTACATGAAAAACGTGAAAAAAGTCACTATAATACCAAATTTGAGGATTTTAACTTCGAATCATAAAGCGAGGTTTCGTACTATTTAGATCCATGAAAAGACATATGACAATGTTGTTTCCAATACAAATTATAAAAATCAATGTGTTTTCAATAGAATTAACTAAAATGTTCCTGATTTTCCGTTTATATTACCGATGGAAGATGTCCACGTAAAACCGCTCTAATCTGGCTGAAACGTCGATATATGCAATAAAAACAGATCTTCCCCCCTTTTCAATATCTTAATCAGTATTTTAAAGAGAAACAAATAGATGATTGAAAATGAAGTATTTAAGGTTATAATCTAATCAATTATGTGTTTGCATCATTTTTATTGTATATTTATTGAGTTAATACTAATAAACTGAAAATTCACAAAAACGTGGAAAAACGGCAAAATATTGCCTAATTCGATGATATTTTGATTAAATCATATAAAGGAAAACGGAATGATAAACGTCAAAATATTGCTAAATTCGATGATTTCTCGTACGAAACAAAATGCAAGAAAACTTGCTTAAAATGCAATATTATGCGAAATTCTGATATTTGAAGGCCAAATCACATATCGTGATACTACATGAAATAGTATCGAAATATTGGTAAAAATGAATATATTTACGTAATATCAAACTACATGAAAAACGTGAAAAAAGTCACGATTATACCAAATTTGAGGATTTTAACTTCGAATCATAATGCAAGGTTTCGTATTATTTAGATCCAAGAAAAGACATATGACAATGTTGTTTCCAATACAAATGATAAAAATCAATGTGTTTTCATTAGAAATAACTGAAATGTTCCTGATTTTCCGTTCATATTACCGATGGAAGATGTACACGTAAAACCGCTCTAATCCGGCTGAAACGTCGATATATGCAATAAAAACCGAACTTCTCCCTTTTCAATATCTTACTCAGTATTTTAAAGAGAAACAAATAGATGATTGAAAATGAAGTATTTAAGGTTATAATCTAATCAATTATGTGTTTGCATCATTTTTATTGTATATTCATTGAGTTAATACTAATAAACTGAAAATTCACAAAAACGTGGAAAAACGGCAAAATATTGCCTAATTCGATGATATTTTGATTAAATCACATAAAGGAAAAGGGAATGATAAACGTCAAAATATTGCTAAATTCGATGATTTCTCGTACGAAACAAAATGCAAGAAAACTTGCTTAAAATGCAATATTATGCGAAATTCTGAGATTTGAAGGCCAAATCACATATCGTGATACTACATGAAATAGTATTGAAATATTGGTATAATTGAATATATTTAAGTAATATCAAACTACATGAAAAACGTGAAAAAAGTCACTATAATACCAAATTTGAGGATTTTAACTTCGATTCATAAAGCGAGGTTTCGTACTATTTAGATCCATGAAAAGACATATGACAATGTTGTTTCTAATACAAATGATAAAAATCAATGTGTTTTCATTAGAATTAACTAAAATGTTCCTGATTTTCCGTTTATATTACCGATGGAAAATGTACACGCATAACCGCTCTATTCCGGCTGAAACGTCGATATATGCAATAAAAACCGAACTTCTCCCCTTTTCAATATCTTACTCAGTATTTTAACGAGAAACAAATAGATGATTGAAAATGAAGTACTTAAGGTTACAATCTAATCAATTATGTGTTTGCATCATTTTTATTGTATATTTAATGAATTAATACTAATAAACTGAAAATTCACAAAAACGTGGAAAAACGGCAAAATATTGCCTAATTCGATGATATTTTGATTAAATCATATAAAGGAAAAGGGAATGATAAACGTCAAAATATTGCTAAATTCGATGATTTCTCGTACGAAACAAAATGCAAGAAAACTTGCTTAAAATGCAATATTATGCGAAATTCTGATATTTGAAGGCCAAATCACATATCGTGATACTACATGAAATAGTATCGAAATATTGGTAAAAATGAATATATTTACGTAATATCAAACTACATGAAAAACGTGAAAAAAGTCTCGATTATACCAAATTTGAGGATTTTAACTTCGAATCATAATGCAAGGTTTCGTATTATTTAGATCCAAGAAAAGACATATGACAATGTTGTTTCCAATACAAATGATAAAAATCAATGTGTTTTCATTAGAAATAACTGAAATGTTCCTGATTTTCCGTTCATATTACCGATGGAAGATGTACACGTAAAACCGCTCTTATCCGGCTGAAACGTCGATATATGCAATAAAAACCGAACTTCTCCCTTTTCAATATCTTACTCAGTATTTTAAAGAGAAACAAATAGATGATTGAAAATGAAGTATTTAAGGTTATAATCTAATCAATTATGTGTTTGCATCATTTTTATTGTATATTCATTGAGTTAATACTAATAAACTGAAAATTCACAAAAACGTGGAAAAACGGCAAAATATTGCCTAATTCGATGATATTTTGATTAAATCACATAAAGGAAAAGGGAATGATAAACGTCAAAATATTGCTAAATTCGATGATTTCTCGTACGAAACAAAATGCAAGAAAACTTGCTTAAAATGCAATATTATGCGAAATTCTGAGATTTGAAGGCCAAATCACATATCGTGATACTACATGAAATAGTATCGAAATATTGGTAAAAATGAATATATTTACGTAATATCAAACTACATGAAAAACGTGAAAAAAGTCACTATAATACCAAATTTGAGGATTTTAACTTCGAATCATAAAGCGAGGTTTCGTACTATTTAGATCCATGAAAAGACATATGACAATGTTGTTTCCAATACAAATTATAAAAATCAATGTGTTTACATTAGAATTAACTAAAATGTTCCTGATTTTCCGTTTATATTACCGATGGAAGATGTACACGCAAAACCGCTCTATTCCGGCTGAAACGTCGATATATGCAATAAAAACCGAACTTCTCCCCTTTTCAATATCTTACTCAGTATTTTACCGAGAAACAAATAGATGATTGAAAATGAAGTATTTAAGGTTACTATCTAATCAATTATGTGTTTGCATCATTTTTATTGTATATTTAATGAATTAGTACTAATAAACTGAAGATTCACAAAAACGTGGAAAAACGGCAAATTATTGCCTAATTCGATGATATTTTGATTAAATCACATAAAGGAAAAGGGAATGATAAACGTCAAAATATTGCTAAATTCGATGATTTCTCGTACGAAACAAAATGCAAGAAAACTTGCTTAAAATGCAATATTATGCGAAATTCTGAGATTTGAAGGCCAAATCACATATCGTGATACTACATGAAATAGTATCGAAATATTGGTAAAAATGAATATATTTACGTAATATCAAAACTACATAAAAAACGTGAAAAAAGTCACTATTATACCAAATTTGAGGATTTTAACTTCGAATCATAAAGCGAGGTTTCGTACTATTTAGATCCATGAAAAGACATATGACAATGTTGTTTCCAATACAAATTATAAAAATCAATGTGTTTTCAATAGAATTAACTAAAATGTTCCTGATTTTCCGTTTATATTACCGATGGAAGATGTCCACGTAAAACCGCTCTAATCTGGCTGAAACGTCGATATATGCAATAAAAACAGATCTTCCCCCCTTTTCAATATCTTAATCAGTATTTTAAAGAGAAACAAATAGATGATTGAAAATGAAGTATTTAAGGTTATAATCTAATCAATTATGTGTTTGCATCATTTTTATTGTATATTTATTGAGTTAATACTAATAAACTGAAAATTCACAAAAACGTGGAAAAACGGCAAAATATTGCCTAATTCGATGATATTTTGATTAAATCATATAAAGGAAAACGGAATGATAAACGTCAAAATATTGCTAAATTCGATGATTTCTCGTACGAAACAAAATGCAAGAAAACTTGCTTAAAATGCAATATTATGCGAAATTCTGATATTTGAAGGCCAAATCACATATCGTGATACTACATGAAATAGTATCGAAATATTGGTAAAAATGAATATATTTACGTAATATCAAACTACATGAAAAACGTGAAAAAAGTCACGATTATACCAAATTTGAGGATTTTAACTTCGAATCATAATGCAAGGTTTCGTATTATTTAGATCCAAGAAAAGACATATGACAATGTTGTTTCCAATACAAATGATAAAAATCAATGTGTTTTCATTAGAAATAACTGAAATGTTCCTGATTTTCCGTTCATATTACCGATGGAAGATGTACACGTAAAACCGCTCTAATCCGGCTGAAACGTCGATATATGCAATAAAAACCGAACTTCTCCCTTTTCAATATCTTACTCAGTATTTTAAAGAGAATCAAATAGATGATTGAAAATGAAGTATTTAAGGTTATAATCTAATCAATTATGTGTTTGCATCATTTTTATTGTATATTCATTGAGTTAATACTAATAAACTGAAAATTCACAAAAACGTGGAAAAACGGCAAAATATTGCCTAATTCGATGATATTTTGATTAAATCACATAAAGGAAAAGGGAATGATAAACGTCAAAATATTGCTAAATTCGATGATTTCTCGTACGAAACAAAATGCAAGAAAACTTGCTTAAAATGCAATATTATGCGAAATTCTGAGATTTGAAGGCCAAATCACATATCGTGATACTACATGAAATAGTATCGAAATATTGGTATAAATGAATATATTTAAGTAATATCAAACTACATGAAAAACGTGAAAAAAGTCACTATAATACCAAATTTGAGGATTTTAACTTCGAATCATAAAGCGAGGTTTCGTACTATTTAGATCCATGAAAAGACATATGACAATGTTGTTTCCAATACAAATTATAAAAATCAATGTGTTTTCAATAGAATTAACTAAAATGTTCCTGATTTTCCGTTTATATTACCGATGGAAGATGTCCACGTAAAACCGCTCTAATCTGGCTGAAACGTCGATATATGCAATAAAAACAGATCTTCCCCCCTTTTCAATATCTTAATCAGTATTTTAAAGAGAAACAAATAGATGATTGAAAATGAAGTATTTAAGGTTATAATCTAATCAATTATGTGTTTGCATCATTTTTATTGTATATTTATTGAGTTAATACTAATAAACTGAAAATTCACAAAAACGTGGAAAAACGGCAAAATATTGCCTAATTCGATGATATTTTGATTAAATCATATAAAGGAAAACGGAATGATAAACGTCAAAATATTGCTAAATTCGATGATTTCTCGTACGAAACAAAATGCAAGAAAACTTGCTTAAAATGCAATATTATGCGAAATTCTGATATTTGAAGGCCAAATCACATATCGTGATACTACATGAAATAGTATCGAAATATTGGTAAAAATGAATATATTTACGTAATATCAAACTACATGAAAAACGTGAAAAAAGTCACGATTATACCAAATTTGAGGATTTTAACTTCGAATCATAATGCAAGGTTTCGTATTATTTAGATCCAAGAAAAGACATATGACAATGTTGTTTCCAATACAAATGATAAAAATCAATGTGTTTTCATTAGAAATAACTGAAATGTTCCTGATTTTCCGTTCATATTACCGATGGAAGATGTACACGTAAAACCGCTCTAATCCGGCTGAAACGTCGATATATGCAATAAAAACCGAACTTCTCCCTTTTCAATATCTTACTCAGTATTTTAAAGAGAATCAAATAGATGATTGAAAATGAAGTATTTAAGGTTATAATCTAATCAATTATGTGTTTGCATCATTTTTATTGTATATTCATTGAGTTAATACTAATAAACTGAAAATTCACAAAAACGTGGAAAAACGGCAAAATATTGCCTAATTCGATGATATTTTGATTAAATCACATAAAGGAAAAGGGAATGATAAACGTCAAAATATTGCTAAATTCGATGATTTCTCGTACGAAACAAAATGCAAGAAAACTTGCTTAAAATGCAATATTATGCGAAATTCTGAGATTTGAAGGCCAAATCACATATCGTGATACTACATGAAATAGTATCGAAATATTGGTATAAATGAATATATTTAAGTAATATCAAACTACATGAAAAACGTGAAAAAAGTCACTATAATACCAAATTTGAGGATTTTAACTTCGAATCATAAAGCGAGGTTTCGTACTATTTAGATCCATGAAAAGACATATGACAATGTTGTTTCCAATACAAATTATAAAAATCAATGTGTTTTCAATAGAATTAACTAAAATGTTCCTGATTTTCCGTTTATATTACCGATGGAAGATGTCCACGTAAAACCGCTCTAATCTGGCTGAAACGTCGATATATGCAATAAAAACAGATCTTCCCCCCTTTTCAATATCTTAATCAGTATTTTAAAGAGAAACAAATAGATGATTGAAAATGAAGTATTTAAGGTTATAATCTAATCAATTATGTGTTTGCATCATTTTTATTGTATATTTATTGAGTTAATACTAATAAACTGAAAATTCACAAAAACGTGGAAAAAACGGCAAAATATTGCCTAATTCGATGATATTTTGATTAAATCATATAAAGGAAAACGGAATGATAAACGTCAAAATATTGCTAAATTCGATGATTTCTCGTACGAAACAAAATGCAAGAAAACTTGCTTAAAATGCAATATTATGCGAAATTCTGATATTTGAAGGCCAAATCACATATCGTGATACTACATGAAATAGTATCGAAATATTGGTAAAAATGAATATATTTACGTAATATCAAACTACATGAAAAACGTGAAAAAAGTCACGATTATACCAAATTTGAGGATTTTAACTTCGAATCATAATGCAAGGTTTCGTATTATTTAGATCCAAGAAAAGACATATGACAATGTTGTTTCCAATACAAATGATAAAAATCAATGTGTTTTCATTAGAAATAACTGAAATGTTCCTGATTTTCCGTTCATATTACCGATGGAAGATGTACACGTAAAACCGCTCTAATCCGGCTGAAACGTCGATATATGCAATAAAAACCGAACTTCTCCCTTTTCAATATCTTACTCAGTATTTTAAAGAGAATCAAATAGATGATTGAAAATGAAGTATTTAAGGTTATAATCTAATCAATTATGTGTTTGCATCATTTTTATTGTATATTCATTGAGTTAATACTAATAAACTGAAAATTCACAAAAACGTGGAAAAACGGCAAAATATTGCCTAATTCGATGATATTTTGATTAAATCACATAAAGGAAAAGGGAATGATAAACGTCAAAATATTGCTAAATTCGATGATTTCTCGTACGAAACAAAATGCAAGAAAACTTGCTTAAAATGCAATATTATGCGAAATTCTGAGATTTGAAGGCCAAATCACATATCGTGATACTACATGAAATAGTATCGAAATATTGGTATAAATGAATATATTTAAGTAATATCAAACTACATGAAAAACGTGAAAAAAGTCACTATAATACCAAATTTGAGGATTTTAACTTCGAATCATAAAGCGAGGTTTCGTACTATTTAGATCCATGAAAAGACATATGACAATGTTGTTTCCAATACAAATTATAAAAATCAATGTGTTTTCAATAGAATTAACTAAAATGTTCCTGATTTTCCGTTTATATTACCGATGGAAGATGTCCACGTAAAACCGCTCTAATCTGGCTGAAACGTCGATATATGCAATAAAAACAGATCTTCCCCCCTTTTCAATATCTTAATCAGTATTTTAAAGAGAAACAAATAGATGATTGAAAATGAAGAATTTAAGGTTATAATCTAATCAATTATGTGTTTGCATCATTTTTATTGTATATTTATTGAGTTAATACTAATAAACTGAAAATTCACAAAAACGTGGAAAAACGGCAAAATATTGCCTAATTCGATGATATTTTGATTAAATCATATAAAGGAAAACGGAATGATAAACGTCAAAATATTGCTAAATTCGATGATTTCTCGTACGAAACAAAATGCAAGAAAACTTGCTTAAAATGCAATATTATGCGAAATTCTGATATTTGAAGGCCAAATCACATATCGTGATACTACATGAAATAGTATCGAAATATTGGTAAAAATGAATATATTTACGTAATATCAAACTACATGAAAAACGTGAAAAAAGTCTCGATTATACCAAATTTGAGGATTTTAACTTCGAATCATAATGCAAGGTTTCGTATTATTTAGATCCAAGAAAAGACATATGACAATGTTGTTTCCAATACAAATGATAAAAATCAATGTGTTTTCATTAGAAATAACTGAAATGTTCCTGATTTTCCGTTCATATTACCGATGGAAGATGTACACGTAAAACCGCTCTTATCCGGCTGAAACGTCGATATATGCAATAAAAACCGAACTTCTCCCTTTTCAATATCTTACTCAGTATTTTAAAGAGAAACAAATAGATGATTGAAAATGAAGTATTCAAGGTTATAATCTAATCAATTATGTGTTTGCATCATTTTTATTGTATATTCATTGAGTTAATACTAATAAACTGAAAATTCACAAAAACGTGGAAAAACGGCAAAATATTGCCTAATTCGATGATATTTTGATTAAATCACATAAAGGAAAAGGGAATGATAAACGTCAAAATATTGCTAAATTCGATGATTTCTCGTACGAAACAAAATGCAAGAAAACTTGCTTAAAATGCAATATTATGCGAAATTCTGATATTTGAAGGCCAAATCACATATCGTGATACTACATGAAATAGTATCGAAATATTGGTAAAAATGAATATATTTACGTAATATCAAACTACATGAAAAACGTGAAAAAAGTCTCGATTATACCAAATTTGAGGATTTTAACTTCGAATCATAATGCAAGGTTTCGTATTATTTAGATCCAAGAAAAGACATATGACAATGTTGTTTCCAATACAAATGATAAAAATCAATGTGTTTTCATTAGAAATAACTGAAATGTTCCTGATTTTCCGTTCATATTACCGATGGAAGATGTACACGTAAAACCGCTCTTATCCGGCTGAAACGTCGATATATGCAATAAAAACCGAACTTCTCCCTTTTCAATATCTTACTCAGTATTTTAAAGAGAAACAAATAGATGATTGAAAATGAAGTATTTAAGGTTATAATCTAATCAATTATGTGTTTGCATCATTTTTATTGTATATTCATTGAGTTAATACTAATAAACTGAAAATTCACAAAAACGTGGAAAAACGGCAAAATATTGCCTAATTCGATGATATTTTGATTAAATCACATAAAGGAAAAGGGAATGATAAACGTCAAAATATTGCTAAATTCGATGATTTCTCGTACGAAACAAAATGCAAGAAAACTTGCTTAAAATGCAATATTATGCGAAATTCTGAGATTTGAAGGCCAAATCACATATCGTGATACTACATGAAATAGTATCGAAATATTGGTATAAATGAATATATTTAAGTAATATCAAACTACATGAAAAACGTGAAAAAAGTCACTATAATACCAAATTTGAGGATTTTAACTTCGAATCATAAAGCGAGGTTTCGTACTATTTAGATCCATGAAAAGACATATGACAATGTTGTTTCCAATACAAATTATAAAAATCAATGTGTTTTCAATAGAATTAACTAAAATGTTCCTGATTTTCCGTTTATATTACCGATGGAAGATGTCCACGTAAAACCGCTCTAATCTGGCTGAAACGTCGATATATGCAATAAAAACAGATCTTCCCCCCTTTTCAATATCTTAATCAGTATTTTAAAGAGAAACAAATAGATGATTGAAAATGAAGTATTTAAGGTTATAATCTAATCAATTATGTGTTTGCATCATTTTTATTGTATATTTATTGAGTTAATACTAATAAACTGAAAATTCACAAAAACGTGGAAAAACGGCAAAATATTGCCTAATTCGATGATATTTTGATTAAATCATATAAAGGAAAACGGAATGATAAACGTCAAAATATTGCTAAATTCGATGATTTCTCGTACGAAACAAAATGCAAGAAAACTTGCTTAAAATGCAATATTATGCGAAATTCTGATATTTGAAGGCCAAATCACATATCGTGATACTACATTAAATAGTATCGAAATATTGGTAAAAATGAATATATTTACGTAATATCAAACTACATGAAAAACGTGAAAAAAGTCTCGATTATACCAAATTTGAGGATTTTAACTTCGAATCATAATGCAAGGTTTCGTATTATTTAGATCCAAGAAAAGACATATGACAATGTTGTTTCCAATACAAATGATAAAAATCAATGTGTTTTCATTAGAAATAACTGAAATGTTCCTGATTTTCCGTTCATATTACCGATGGAAGATGTACACGTAAAACCGCTCTTATCCGGCTGAAACGTCGATATATGCAATAAAAACCGAACTTCTCCCTTTTCAATATCTTACTCAGTATTTTAAAGAGAAACAAATAGATGATTGAAAATGAAGTATTTAAGGTTATAATCTAATCAATTATGTGTTTGCATCATTTTTATTGTATATTCATTGAGTTAATACTAATAAACTGAAAATTCACAAAAACGTGGAAAAACGGCAAAATATTGCCTAATTCGATGATATTTTGATTAAATCACATAAAGGAAAAGGGAATGATAAACGTCAAAATATTGCTAAATTCGATGATTTCTCGTACGAAACAAAATGCAAGAAAACTTGCTTAAAATGCAATATTATGCGAAATTCTGAGATTTGAAGGCCAAATCACATATCGTGATACTACATGAAATAGTATCGAAATATTGGTAAAAATGAATATATTTACGTAATATCAAACTACATGAAAAACGTGAAAAAAGTCACTATAATACCAAATTTGAGGATTTTAACTTCGAATCATAAAGCGAGGTTTCGTACTATTTAGATCCATGAAAAGACATATGACAATGTTGTTTCCAATACAAATTATAAAAATCAATGTGTTTACATTAGAATTAACTAAAATGTTCCTGATTTTCCGTTTATATTACCGATGGAAGATGTACACGCAAAACCGCTCTATTCCGGCTGAAAACGTCGATATATGCAATAAAAACCGAACTTCTCCCCTTTTCAATATCTTACTCAGTATTTTAACGAGAAACAAATAGATGATTGAAAATGAAGTATTTAAGGTTACTATCTAATCAATTATGTGTTTGCATCATTTTTATTGTATATTTAATGAATTAGTACTAATAAACTGAAGATTCACAAAACGTGGAAAAACGGCAAATTATTGCCTAATTCGATGATATTTTGATTAAATCACATAAAGGAAAAGGAATGATAAACGTCAAAATATTGCTAAATTCGATGATTTCTCGTACGAAACAAAATGCAAGAAAACTTGCTTAAAATGCAATATTATGCGAAATTCTGAGATTTGAAGGCCAAATCACATATCGTGATACTACATGAAATAGTATCGAAATATTGGTAAAAATGAATATATTTACGTAATATCAAAACTACATAAAAAACGTGAAAAAAGTCACTATTATACCAAATTTGAGGATTTTAACTTCGAATCATAAAGCGAGGTTTCGTACTATTTAGATCCATGAAAAGACATATGACAATGTTGTTTCCAATACAAATTATAAAAATCAATGTGTTTTCAATAGAATTAACTAAAATGTTCCTGATTTTCCGTTTATATTACCGATGGAAGATGTCCACGTAAAACCGCTCTAATCTGGCTGAAACGTCGATATATGCAATAAAAACAGATCTTCCCCCTTTTCAATATCTTAATCAGTATTTTAAGAGAAACAAATAGATGATTGAAAATGAAGTATTTAAGGTTATAATCTAATCAATTATGTGTTTGCATCATTTTTATTGTATATTTATTGAGTTAATACTAATAAACTGAAAATTCACAAAA